>NC_044552.1:108469816-108565186 GCF_007565055.1 Rhinopithecus roxellana | reverse complement strand
CCTTCTCATTTTCCCCAAAGACAGTGTTAATGGACTGTTCCACGAAACATAAGTGTAACTCTGTGAGATGAATTCACACATCAACAAGAAGTTTCTAAGAAAGCTTCCTTCTAGTTTCACTGTGGATATTTCCTTTGTCACTGTAATGTTCATTGCGCTATGAAGTATCTAATTGCAGATTTCCAGAAAACTGTGCTAACAAACTGATCACTGAAGAGAAACGTGTAACTCTGTGAGTTGCATTCACACATGGTAATGCAGTTTCTCAGAAAGCTTCTCTTTAGTTATTATGTGAGGACATTTCCTTTATCACCATGGGCCCCTATAGGCTCCCAAATATCACTTTGCAGATTCCACGAAAAGAGTGTTAGCAAAACTGCTTCTTGAGGCAGAGATTGTAACTCTGTGAGATGAACTCACAGATCAGAAAGAAGTTTCTCAGAAAGCTTCTTTCACGTTTTGAACGGATGAAATTTCCTTATCAGCGTAGGCCTCAATGTGATCCAAAGAAGCTCTTCTCAGTTTCCCCAAGAAGACAGTGTTAATGGACTGCTCCACGAAACATAAGTGTAACTCTGTGAGATGAATTCACACATCACCAAGAAGTTTCTAAGAAAGCTTCTTTCTAGTTTTCATCTGGATATTTCCTTTGTCACTGTAATGTTCATTGCGCTATGAAGTATCTAATTGCAGATCTCCAGAAAACTGTGTTAACAACTGATCACTGAAGAGAACGTGTAACTTTGTGAGTTGCATTCACACATGGTAATGCAGTTTCTCAGAAAGCTTCTCTTTAGTTATTATGTGAGGACATTTCCTTATCACCATGGGACCCTATAGGCTCCCAATATCACTTTGCAGATTAGACGAGAAGAGTGTTAGCAAACTTCTTCTTGAGGCAGAGGTTGTAACTCTGTGAGATGAACTCACAGATCAGAAAGAAGTTTCTCAGAAAGCTTCTTTCACGTTTTGAACGGATGAAATTTCCTTTATCAGCGTAGGCCTCAATGTGGTCCAAAGAAGCCCTTCTCAGTTCCCCAAAGACAGCGTTAATGGACTGTTCCACGAAACATAAGTGTAACTCTGTGAGATGAATTCACACATCAACAAGAAGTTTCTAAGAAAGCTTCCTTCTAGTTGTCACTGTGGATATTTCCTTTGTCACTGTAATGTTCATTGCGCTATGAAGTATCTAATTGCAGATTTCCAGAAAACTGTGCTAACAAACTGATCACTGAAGAGAAACGTGTAACTCTGTGAGTTGCATTCACACATGGTAATGCAGTTTCTCAGAAAGCTTCTCTTTAGTTATTATGTGAGGACATTTCCTTTATCACCATGGGCCCCTATAGGCTCCCAAATATCACTTTGCAGATTAGACGAGAAGAGTGTTAGCAAACTTCTTCTTGAGGCAGAGGTTGTAACTCTGTGAGATGAACTCACAGATCAGAAAGAAGTTTCTCAGAAAGCTTCTGTCACGTTTTGAACGGATGAAATTTCCTTTATCAGCGTAGGCCTCAATGTGATCCAAAGAAGCCCTTCTCATGTTTCCCCAAAGACAGTGTTAATGGACTGTTCCACGAAACATAAGTGTAACTCTGTGAGATGAATTCACACATCAACCAAGAAGTTTCTAAGAAAGCTTCTTCTAGTTTTCATCTGGCGATATTTCCTTTGTCACTGTAATGTTCATTGCGCTATGAAGTATCTAATTGCAGATTTCCAGAAAACTGTGCTAACAAACTGATCACTGAAGAGAAACGTGTAACTCTGTGAGTTGCATTCACACATGGTAATGCAGTTTCTCAGAAAGCTTCTCTTTAGTTATTATGTGAGGACATTTCCTTTATCACCATGGGCCCCTATAGGCTCCCAAATATCACTTTGCAGATTAGACGAGAAGAGTGTTAGCAAACTTCTTCTTGAGGCAGAGGTTGTAACTCTGTGAGATGAACTCACAGATCAGAAAGAAGTTTCTCAGAAAGCTTCTTTCACGTTTGAACGGATGAAATTTCCTTTATCAGCGTAGGCCTCAATGTGATCCAAAGAAGCCCTTCTCAGTTTCCCAAAGACAGTGTTAATGGACTGTTCCACGAAACATAAGTGTAACTCTGTGAGATGAATTCACACATCAACAAGAAGTTTCTAAGAAAGCTTCCTTCTAGTTTTCACTGTGGAT
The DNA here is from genome assembly GCF_007565055.1 of Rhinopithecus roxellana. Lineage (NCBI taxonomy): Eukaryota > Metazoa > Chordata > Mammalia > Primates > Cercopithecidae > Rhinopithecus > Rhinopithecus roxellana. The sequence continues at coordinate 108,563,007 of NC_044552.1, read as the reverse complement.
ATTTCCTTTGTCACTGTAATGTTCATTGCGCTATGAAGTATCTAATTGCAGATTTCCAGAAAACTGTGCTAACAAACTGATCACTGAAGAGAAACGTGTAACTCTGTGAGTTGCATTCACACATGGTAATGCAGTTTCTCAGAAAGCTTCTCTTTAGTTATTATGTGAGGATATTTCCTTTATCACCATGGGCCCCTATAGGCTCCCAAATATCACTTTGCAGATTACACGAGAAAGAGTGTTAGCAAACTTCTTCTTGAGGCAGAGATTGTAACTCTGTGAGATGAACTCACAGATCAGAAAGAAGTTTCTCAGAAAGCTTCTTTCACGTTTGAACGGATGAAATTTCCTTTATCAGCGTAGGCCTCAATGTGGTCCAAAGAAGCCCTTCTCAGTTTCCCCAAAGACAGTGTTAATGGACTGTTCCACGAAACATAAGTGTAACTCTGTGAGATGAATTCACACATCAACAAGAAGTTTCTAAGAAAGCTTCCTTCTAGTTTTCATCTGTGGATATTTCCTTTGTCACTGTAATGTTCATTGCGCTATGAAGTATCTAATTGCAGATTTCCAGAAAACTGTGCTAACAAACTGATCACTGAAGAGAAACGTGTAACTTTGTGAGTTGCATTCACACATGGTAATGCAGTTTCTCAGAAAGCTTCTCTTTAGTTATTATGTGAGGATATTTCCTTTATCACCATGGGCCCCTATAGGCTCCCAAATATCACTTTGCAGATTCCACGAGAAAGAGTGTTAGCAAACTGCTTCTTGAGGCAGAGATTGTAACTCTGTGAGATGAACTCACAGATCAGAAAGAAGTTTCTCAGAAAGCTTCTTTCACGTTTTGAACGGATGAAATTTCCTTTATCAGCGTAGGCCTCAATGTGATCCAAAGAAGCTCTTCTCAGTTTCCCCAAAGACAGTGTTAATGGACTGCTCCACGAAACATAAGTGTAACTCTGTGAGATGAATTCACACATCAACAAGAAGTTTCTAAGAAAGCTTCCTTCTAGTTTTCATCTGGATATTTCCTTTGTCACTGTAATGTTCATTGCGCTATGAAGTATCTAATTGCAGATCTCCAGAAAACTGTGCTAACAAACTGATCACTGAAGAGAAACGTGTAACTTTGTGAGTTGCATTCACACATGGTAATGCAGTTTCTCAGAAAGCTTCTCTTTAGTTATTATGTGAGGACATTTCCTTTATCACCATGGGCCCCTATAGGCTCCCAAATATCACTTTGCAGATTAGACGAGAAGAGTGTTAGCAAACTTCTTCTTGAGGCAGAGGTTGTAACTCTGTGAGATGAACTCACAGATCAGAAAGAAGTTTCTCAGAAAGCTTCTTTCACGTTTTGAACGGATGAAATTTCCTTTATCAGCGTAGGCCTCAATGTGGATCCAAAGAAGCCCTTCTCAGTTTCCCCAAAGACAGTGTTAATGGACTGTTCCACGAAACATAAGTGTAACTCTGTGAGATGAATTCACACATCAACAAGAAGTTTCTAAGAAAGCTTCCTTCTAGTTTTCATCTGTGATATTTCCTTTGTCACTGTAATGTTCATTGCGCTATGAAGTATCTAATTGCAGATTCTCCAGAAAACTGTGCTAACAAACTGATCACTGAAGAGAAACGTGTAACTCTGTGAGTTGCATTCACACATGGTAATGCAGTTTCTCAGAAAGCTTCTCTTTAGTTATTATGTGAGGACATTTCCTTTATCACCATGGGCCCCTATAGGCTCCCAAATATCACTTTGCAGATTAGACGAGAAGAGTGTTAGCAAACTTCTTCTTGAGGCAGAGGTTGTAACTCTGTGAGATGAACTCACAGATCAGAAAGAAGTTTCTCAGAAAGCTTCTTTCACGTTTTGAACGGATGAAATTTCCTTTATCAGCGTAGGCCTCAATGTGGTCCAAAGAAGCCCTTCTCAGTTTCCCCAAAGACAGTGTTAATGGACTGTTCCACGAAACATAAGTGTAACTCTGTGAGATGAATTCACACATCAACAAGAAGTTTCTAAGAAAGCTTCCTTCTAGTTTTCACTGTGATATTTCCTTTGTCACTGTAATGTTCATTGCGCTATGAAGTATCTAATTGCAGATTTCCAGAAAACTGTGCTAACAAACTGATCACTGAAGAGAAACGTGTAACTCTGTGAGTTGCATTCACACATGGTAATGCAGTTTCTCAGAAAGCTTCTCTTTAGTTATTATGTGAGGACATTTCCTTTATCACCATGGGCCCCTATAGGCTCCCAAATATCACTTTGCAGATTAGACGAGAAGAGTGTTAGCAAACTTCTTCTTGAGGCAGAGATTGTAACTCTGTGAGATGAACTCACAGATCAGAAAGAAGTTTCTCAGAAAGCTTCTTTCACGTTTTGAACGGATGAAATTTCCTTTATCAGCGTAGGCCTCAATGTGATCCAAAGAAGCTCTTCTCAGTTTCCCCAAAGACAGTGTTAATGGACTGCTCCACGAAACATAAGTGTAACTCTGTGAGATGAATTCACACATCACCAAGAAGTTTCTAAGAAAGCTTCCTTCTAGTTTTCATCTGGATATTTCCTTTGTCACTGTAATGTTCATTGCGCTATGAAGTATCTAATTGCAGATCTCCAGAAAACTGTGCTAACAAACTGATCACTGAAGAGAAACGTGTAACTCTGTGAGTTGCATTCACACATGGTAATGCAGTTTCTCAGAAAGCTTCTCTTTAGTTATTATGTGAGGACATTTCCTTTATCACCATGGGCCCCTATAGGCTCCCAAATATCACTTTGCAGATTAGACGAGAAGAGTGTTAGCAAACTTCTTCTTGAGGCAGAGGTTGTAACTCTGTGAGATGAACTCACAGATCAGAAAGAAGTTTCTCAGAAAGCTTCTTTCACGTTTTGAACGGATGAAATTTCCTTTATCAGCGTAGGCCTCAATGTGGTCCAAAGAAGCCCTTCTCAGTTTCCCCAAAGACAGTGTTAATGGACTGTTCCACGAAACATAAGTGTAACTCTGTGAGATGAATTCACACATCAACAAGAAGTTTCTAAGAAAGCTTCCTTCTAGTTTTCACTGTGGATATTTCCTTTGTCACTGTAATGTTCATTGCGCTATGAAGTATCTAATTGCAGATTTCCAGAAAACTGTGCTAACAAACTGATCACTGAAGAGAAACGTGTAACTCTGTGAGTTGCATTCACACATGGTAATGCAGTTTCTCAGAAAGCTTCTCTTTAGTTATTATGTGAGGACATTTCCTTTATCACCATGGGCCCCTATAGGCTCCCAAATATCACTTTGCAGATTCGACGAGAAGAGTGTTAGCAAACTGCTTCTTGAGGCAGAGATTGTAACTCTGTGAGATGAACTCACAGATCAGAAAGAAGTTTCTCAGAAAGCTTCTTTCACGTTTTGAACGGATGAAATTTCCTTTATCAGCGTAGGCCTCAATGTGGTCCAAAGAAGCCCTTCTCAGTTTCCCCAAAGACAGTGTTAATGGACTGTTCCACGAAACATAAGTGTAACTCTGTGAGATGAATTCACACATCAACAAGAAGTTTCTAAGAAAGCTTCTTCTAGTTTTCATCTGTGATATTTCCTTTGTCACTGTAATGTTCATTACGCTATGAAGTATCTAATTGCAGATCTCCAGAAAACTGTGCTTACAAACTGATCACTGAAGAGAAACGTGTAACTCTGTGAGTTGCATTCACACATGGTAATGCAGTTTCTCAGAAAGCTTCTCTTTAGTTATTATGTGAGGACATTTCCTTTATCACCATGGGCCCCTATAGGCTCCCAAATATCACTTTACAGATTAGACGAGAAGAGTGTTAGCAAACTTCTTCTTGAGGCAGAGATTGTAACTCTGTGAGATGAACTCACAGATCAGAAAGAAGTTTCTCAGAAAGCTTCTTTCACGTTTTGAACGGATGAAATTTCCTTTATCAGCGTAGGCCTCAATGTGATCCAAAGAAGCTCTTCTCAGTTTCCCCAAAGACAGTGTTAATGGACTGCTCCACGAAACATAAGTGTAACTCTGTGAGATGAATTCACACATCAACAAGAAGTTTCTAAGAAAGCTTCCTTCTAGTTTTCACTGTGGATATTTCCTTTGTCACTGTAATGTTCATTGCGCTATGAAGTATCTAATTGCAGATTTCCAGAAAACTGTGCTAACAAACTGATCACTGAAGAGAAACGTGTAACTTTGTGAGTTGCATTCACACATGGTAATGCAGTTTCTCAGAAAGCTTCTCTTTAGTTATTATGTGAGGACATTTCCTTTATCACCATGGGCCCCTATAGGCTCCCAAATATCACTTTGCAGATTAGACGAGAAGAGTGTTAGCAAACTTCTTCTTGAGGCAGAGGTTGTAACTCTGTGAGATGAACTCACAGATCAGAAAGAAGTTTCTCAGAAAGCTTCTTTCACGTTTTGAACGGATGAAATTTCCTTTATCAGCGTAGGCCTCAATGTGATCCAAAGAAGCCCTTCTCAGTTTCCCCAAAGACAGTGTTAATGGACTGTTCCACGAAACATAAGTGTAACTCTGTGAGATGAATTCACACATCAACAAGAAGTTTCTAAGAAAGCTTCCTTCTAGTTTTCATCTGGATATTTCCTTTGTCACTGTAATGTTCATTGCGCTATGAAGTATCTAATTGCAGATCTCCAGAAAACTGTGCTAACAAACTGATCACTGAAGAGAAACGTGTAACTCTGTGAGTTGCATTCACACATGGTAATGCAGTTTCTCAGAAAGCTTCTCTTTAGTTATTATGTGAGGACATTTCCTTTATCACCATGGGCCCCTATAGGCTCCCAAATATCACTTTGCAGATTAGACGAGAAGAGTGTTAGCAAACTTCTTCTTGAGGCAGAGGTTGTAACTCTGTGAGATGAACTCACAGATCAGAAAGAAGTTTCTCAGAAAGCTTCTTTCACGTTTTGAACGGATGAAATTTCCTTTATCAGCGTAGGCCTCAATGTGGATCCAAAGAAGCCCTTCTCAGTTTCCCCAAAGACAGTGTTAATGGACTGTTCCACGAAACATAAGTGTAACTCTGTGAGATGAATTCACACATCAACAAGAAGTTTCTAAGAAAGCTTCCTTCTAGTTTTCACTGTGGATATTTCCTTTGTCACTGTAATGTTCATTGCGCTATGAAGTATCTAATTGCAGATTTCCAGAAAACTGTGCTAACAAACTGATCACTGAAGAGAAACGTGTAACTCTGTGAGTTGCATTCACACATGGTAATGCAGTTTCTCAGAAAGCTTCTCTTTAGTTATTATGTGAGGACATTTCCTTTATCACCATGGGCCCCTATAGGCTCCCAAATATCACTTTGCAGATTAGACGAGAAGAGTGTTAGCAAACTTCTTCTTGAGGCAGAGGTTGTAACTCTGTGAGATGAACTCACAGATCAGAAAGAAGTTTCTCAGAAAGCTTCTTTCACGTTTTGAACGGATGAAATTTCCTTTATCAGCGTAGGCCTCAATGTGATCCAAAGAAGCTCTTCTCAGTTTCCCCAAAGACAGTGTTAATGGACTGCTCCACGAAACATAAGTGTAACTCTGTGAGATGAATTCACACATCAACAAGAAGTTTCTAAGAAAGCTTCCTTCTAGTTTTCACTGTGGATATTTCCTTTGTCACTGTAATGTTCATTGCGCTATGAAGTATCTAATTGCAGATTTCCAGAAAACTGTGCTAACAAACTGATCACTGAAGAGAAACGTGTAACTCTGTGAGTTGCATTCACACATGGTAATGCAGTTTCTCAGAAAGCTTCTCTTTAGTTATTATGTGAGGACATTTCCTTTATCACCATGGGCCCCTATAGGCTCCCAAATATCACTTTGCAGATTAGACGAGAAGAGTGTTAGCAAACTTCTTCTTGAGGCAGAGGTTGTAACTCTGTGAGATGAACTCACAGATCAGAAAGAAGTTTCTCAGAAAGCTTCTTTCACGTTTTGAACGGATGAAATTTCCTTTATCAGCGTAGGCCTCAATGTGGTCCAAAGAAGCCCTTCTCAGTTTCCCCAAAGACAGTGTTAATGGACTGTTCCACGAAACATAAGTGTAACTCTGTGAGATGAATTCACACATCAACAAGAAGTTTCTAAGAAAGCTTCCTTCTAGTTTTCACTGTGGATATTTCCTTTGTCACTGTAATGTTCATTGCGCTATGAAGTATCTAATTGCAGATCTCCAGAAAACTGTGCTAACAAACTGATCACTGAAGAGAAACGTGTAACTCTGTGAGTTGCATTCACACATGGTAATGCAGTTTCTCAGAAAGCTTCTCTTTAGTTATTATGTGAGGACATTTCCTTTATCACCATGGGCCCCTATAGGCTCCCAAATATCACTTTGCAGATTAGACGAGAAGAGTGTTAGCAAACTTCTTCTTGAGGCAGAGGTTGTAACTCTGTGAGATGAACTCACAGATCAGAAAGAAGTTTCTCAGAAAGCTTCTTTCACGTTTTGAACGGATGAAATTTCCTTTATCAGCGTAGGCCTCAATGTGGTCCAAAGAAGCCCTTCTCAGTTTCCCCAAAGACAGTGTTAATGGACTGTTCCACGAAACATAAGTGTAACTCTGTGAGATGAATTCACACATCAACAAGAAGTTTCTAAGAAAGCTTCCTTCTAGTTTTCACTGTGGATATTTCCTTTGTCACTGTAATGTTCATTGCGCTATGAAGTATCTAATTGCAGATTTCCAGAAAACTGTGCTAACAAACTGATCACTGAAGAGAAACGTGTAACTTTGTGAGTTGCATTCACACATGGTAATGCAGTTTCTCAGAAAGCTTCTCTTTAGTTATTATGTGAGGACATTTCCTTTATCACCATGGGCCCCTATAGGCTCCCAAATATCACTTTGCAGATTACACGAGAAGAGTGTTAGCAAACTTCTTCTTGAGGCAGAGGATTGTAACTCTGTGAGATGAACTCACAGATCAGAAAGAAGTTTCTCAGAAAGCTTCTTTCACGTTTTGAACGGATGAAATTTCCTTTATCAGCGTAGGCCTCAATGTGATCCAAAGAAGCTCTTCTCAGTTTCCCCAAAGACAGTGTTAATGGACTGCTCCACGAAACATAAGTGTAACTCTGTGAGATGAATTCACACATCAACAAGAAGTTTCTAAGAAAGCTTCTTTCTAGTTTTCATCTGGATATTTCCTTTGTCACTGTAATGTTCATTGCGCTATGAAGTATCTAATTGCAGATCTCCAGAAAACTGTGCTAACAAACTGATCACTGAAGAGAAACGTGTAACTCTGTGAGTTGCATTCACACATGGTAATGCAGTTTCTCAGAAAGCTTCTCTTTAGTTATTATGTGAGGACATTTCCTTTATCACCATGGGCCCCTATAGGCTCCCAAATATCACTTTGCAGATTAGACGAGAAGAGTGTTAGCAAACTTCTTCTTGAGGCAGAGGTTGTAACTCTGTGAGATGAACTCACAGATCAGAAAGAAGTTTCTCAGAAAGCTTCTTTCACGTTTTGAACGGATGAAATTTCCTTTATCAGCGTAGGCCTCAATGTGGTCCAAAGAAGCCCTTCTCAGTTTCCCCAAAGACAGTGTTAATGGACTGTTCCACGAAACATAAGTGTAACTCTGTGAGATGAATTCACACATCACCAAGAAGTTTCTAAGAAAGCTTCCTTCTAGTTTTCATCTGTGATATTTCCTTTGTCACTGTAATGTTCATTGCGCTATGAAGTATCTAATTGCAGATCTCCAGAAAACTGTGCTAACAAACTGATCACTGAAGAGAAACGTGTAACTCTGTGAGTTGCATTCACACATGGTAATGCAGTTTCTCAGAAAGCTTCTCTTTAGTTATTATGTGAGGACATTTCCTTTATCACCATGGGCCCCTATAGGCTCCCAAATATCACTTTGCAGATTAGACGAGAAGAGTGTTAGCAAACTTCTTCTTGAGGCAGAGGTTGTAACTCTGTGAGATGAACTCACAGATCAGAAAGAAGTTTCTCAGAAAGCTTCTTTCACGTTTTGAACGGATGAAATTTCCTTTATCAGCGTAGGCCTCAATGTGGATCCAAAGAAGCCCTTCTCAGTTTCCCCAAAGACAGTGTTAATGGACTGCTTCCACGAAACATAAGTGTAACTCTGTGAGATGAATTCACACATCAACAAGAAGTTTCTAAGAAAGCTTCCTTCTAGTTTTCACTGTGGATATTTCCTTTGTCACTGTAATGTTCATTGCGCTATGAAGTATCTAATTGCAGATTTCCAGAAAACTGTGCTAACAAACTGATCACTGAAGAGAAACGTGTAACTTTGTGAGTTGCATTCACACATGGTAATGCAGTTTCTCAGAAAGCTTCTCTTTAGTTATTATGTGAGGACATTTCCTTTATCACCATGGGCCCCTATAGGCTCCCAAATATCACTTTGCAGATTAGACGAGAAGAGTGTTAGCAAACTTCTTCTTGAGGCAGAGGTTGTAACTCTGTGAGATGAACTCACAGATCAGAAAGAAGTTTCTCAGAAAGCTTCTTTCACGTTTTGAACGGATGAAATTTCCTTTATCAGCGTAGGCCTCAATGTGGTCCAAAGAAGCCCTTCTCAGTTTCCCCAAAGACAGTGTTAATGGACTGTTCCACGAAACATAAGTGTAACTCTGTGAGATGAATTCACACATCAACAAGAAGTTTCTAAGAAAGCTTCCTTCTAGTTTTCACTGTGGATATTTCCTTTGTCACTGTAATGTTCATTGCGCTATGAAGTATCTAATTGCAGATTTCCAGAAAACTGTGCTAACAAACTGATCACTGAAGAGAAACGTGTAACTCTGTGAGTTGCATTCACACATGGTAATGCAGTTTCTCAGAAAGCTTCTCTTTAGTTATTATGTGAGGACATTTCCTTTATCACCATGGGCCCCTATAGGCTCCCAAATATCACTTTGCAGATTAGACGAGAAGAGTGTTAGCAAACTTCTTCTTGAGGCAGAGGTTGTAACTCTGTGAGATGAACTCACAGATCAGAAAGAAGTTTCTCAGAAAGCTTCTTTCACGTTTTGAACGGATGAAATTTCCTTTATCAGCGTAGGCCTCAATGTGGTCCAAAGAAGCCCTTCTCAGTTTCCCCAAAGACAGTGTTAATGGACTGTTCCACGAAACATAAGTGTAACTCTGTGAGATGAATTCACACATCAACAAGAAGTTTCTAAGAAAGCTTCCTTTCTAGTTTTCACTGTGGATATTTCCTTTGTCACTGTAATGTTCATTGCGCTATGAAGTATCTAATTGCAGATTTCCAGAAAACTGTGCTAACAAACTGATCACTGAAGAGAAACGTGTAACTCTGTGAGTTGCATTCACACATGGTAATGCAGTTTCTCAGAAAGCTTCTCTTTAGTTATTATGTGAGGACATTTCCTTTATCACCATGGGCCCCTATAGGCTCCCAAATATCACTTTGCAGATTAGACGAGAAGAGTGTTAGCAAACTTCTTCTTGAGGCAGAGGTTGTAACTCTGTGAGATGAACTCACAGATCAGAAAGAAGTTTCTCAGAAAGCTTCTTTCACGTTTTGAACGGATGAAATTTCCTTTATCAGCGTAGGCCTCAATGTGATCCAAAGAAGCCCTTCTCAGTTTCCCCAAAGACAGTGTTAATGGACTGCTCCACGAAACATAAGTGTAACTCTGTGAGATGAATTCACACATCAACAAGAAGTTTCTAAGAAAGCTTCCTTCTAGTTTTCACTGTGGATATTTCCTTTGTCACTGTAATGTTCATTGCGCTATGAAGTATCTAATTGCAGATTTCCAGAAAACTGTGCTAACAAACTGATCACTGAAGAGAAACGTGTAACTCTGTGAGTTGCATTCACACATGGTAATGCAGTTTCTCAGAAAGCTTCTCTTTAGTTATTATGTGAGGACATTTCCTTTATCACCATGGGCCCCTATAGGCTCCCAAATATCACTTTGCAGATTAGACGAGAAGAGTGTTAGCAAACTTCTTCTTGAGGCAGAGGTTGTAACTCTGTGAGATGAACTCACAGATCAGAAAGAAGTTTCTCAGAAAGCTTCTTTCACGTTTTGAACGGATGAAATTTCCTTTATCAGCGTAGGCCTCAATGTGGTCCAAAGAAGCCCTTCTCAGTTTCCCCAAAGACAGTGTTAATGGACTGTTCCACGAAACATAAGTGTAACTCTGTGAGATGAATTCACACATCAACAAGAAGTTTCTAAGAAAGCTTCCTTCTAGTTTTCATCTGGATATTTCCTTTGTCACTGTAATGTTCATTGCGCTATGAAGTATCTAATTGCAGATCTCCAGAAAACTGTGCTAACAAACTGATCACTGAAGAGAAACGTGTAACTCTGTGAGTTGCATTCACACATGGTAATGCAGTTTCTCAGAAAGCTTCTCTTTAGTTATTATGTGAGGACATTTCCTTTATCACCATGGGCCCCTATAGGCTCCCAAATATCACTTTGCAGATTAGACGAGAAGAGTGTTAGCAAACTTCTTCTTGAGGCAGAGGTTGTAACTCTGTGAGATGAACTCACAGATCAGAAAGAAGTTTCTCAGAAAGCTTCTTTCACGTTTTGAACGGATGAAATTTCCTTTATCAGCGTAGGCCTCAATGTGATCCAAAGAAGCCCTTCTCAGTTTCCCCAAAGACAGTGTTAATGGACTGCTTCCACGAAACATAAGTGTAACTCTGTGAGATGAATTCACACATCAACAAGAAGTTTCTAAGAAAGCTTCCTTCTAGTTTTCACTGTGGATATTTCCTTTGTCACTGTAATGTTCATTGCGCTATGAAGTATCTAATTGCAGATCTCCAGAAAACTGTGCTAACAAACTGATCACTGAAGAGAAACGTGTAACTCTGTGAGTTGCATTCACACATGGTAATGCAGTTTCTCAGAAAGCTTCTCTTTAGTTATTATGTGAGGACATTTCCTTTATCACCATGGGCCCCTATAGGCTCCCAAATATCACTTTGCAGATTAGACGAGAAGAGTGTTAGCAAACTTCTTCTTGAGGCAGAGGTTGTAACTCTGTGAGATGAACTCACAGATCAGAAAGAAGTTTCTCAGAAAGCTTCTTTCACGTTTTGAACGGATGAAATTTCCTTTATCAGCGTAGGCCTCAATGTGATCCAAAGAAGCCCTTCTCAGTTTCCCCAAAGACAGTGTTAATGGACTGCTCCACGAAACATAAGTGTAACTCTGTGAGATGAATTCACACATCAACAAGAAGTTTCTAAGAAAGCTTCCTTCTAGTTTTCATCTGTGATATTTCCTTTGTCACTGTAATGTTCATTGCGCTATGAAGTATCTAATTGCAGATCTCCAGAAAACTGTGCTAACAAACTGATCACTGAAGAGAAACGTGTAACTCTGTGAGTTGCATTCACACATGGTAATGCAGTTTCTCAGAAAGCTTCTCTTTAGTTATTATGTGAGGACATTTCCTTTATCACCATGGGCCCCTATAGGCTCCCAAATATCACTTTGCAGATTAGACGAGAAGAGTGTTAGCAAACTTCTTCTTGAGGCAGAGGTTGTAACTCTGTGAGATGAACTCACAGATCAGAAAGAAGTTTCTCAGAAAGCTTCTTTCACGTTTTGAACGGATGAAATTTCCTTTATCAGCGTAGGCCTCAATGTGGTCCAAAGAAGCCCTTCTCAGTTTCCCCAAAGACAGTGTTAATGGACTGTTCCACGAAACATAAGTGTAACTCTGTGAGATGAATTCACACATCAACAAGAAGTTTCTAAGAAAGCTTCCTTCTAGTTTTCACTGTGGATATTTCCTTTGTCACTGTAATGTTCATTGCGCTATGAAGTATCTAATTGCAGATTTCCAGAAAACTGTGCTAACAAACTGATCACTGAAGAGAAACGTGTAACTCTGTGAGTTGCATTCACACATGGTAATGCAGTTTCTCAGAAAGCTTCTCTTTAGTTATTATGTGAGGACATTTCCTTTATCACCATGGGCCCCTATAGGCTCCCAAATATCACTTTGCAGATTAGACGAGAAGAGTGTTAGCAAACTTCTTCTTGAGGCAGAGGTTGTAACTCTGTGAGATGAACTCACAGATCAGAAAGAAGTTTCTCAGAAAGCTTCTTTCACGTTTTGAACGGATGAAATTTCCTTTATCAGCGTAGGCCTCAATGTGGTCCAAAGAAGCCCTTCTCAGTTTCCCCAAAGACAGTGTTAATGGACTGTTCCACGAAACATAAGTGTAACTCTGTGAGATGAATTCACACATCAACAAGAAGTTTCTAAGAAAGCTTCCTTCTAGTTTTCACTGTGGATATTTCCTTTGTCACTGTAATGTTCATTGCGCTATGAAGTATCTAATTGCAGATTTCCAGAAAACTGTGCTAACAAACTGATCACTGAAGAGAAACGTGTAACTCTGTGAGTTGCATTCACACATGGTAATGCAGTTTCTCAGAAAGCTTCTCTTTAGTTATTATGTGAGGACATTTCCTTTATCACCATGGGCCCCTATAGGCTCCCAAATATCACTTTGCAGATTAGACGAGAAGAGTGTTAGCAAACTTCTTCTTGAGGCAGAGATTGTAACTCTGTGAGATGAACTCACAGATCAGAAAGAAGTTTCTCAGAAAGCTTCTTTCACGTTTTGAACGGATGAAATTTCCTTTATCAGCGTAGGCCTCAATGTGATCCAAAGAAGCTCTTCTCAGTTTCCCCAAAGACAGTGTTAATGGACTGCTCCACGAAACATAAGTGTAACTCTGTGAGATGAATTCACACATCACCAAGAAGTTTCTAAGAAAGCTTCTTTCTAGTTTTCATCTGGATATTTCCTTTGTCACTGTAATGTTCATTGCGCTATGAAGTATCTAATTGCAGATCTCCAGAAAACTGTGCTAACAAACTGATCACTGAAGAGAAACGTGTAACTCTGTGAGTTGCATTCACACATGGTAATGCAGTTTCTCAGAAAGCTTCTCTTTAGTTATTATGTGAGGACATTTCCTTTATCACCATGGGCCCCTATAGGCTCCCAAATATCACTTTGCAGATTAGACGAGAAGAGTGTTAGCAAACTTCTTCTTGAGGCAGAGGTTGTAACTCTGTGAGATGAACTCACAGATCAGAAAGAAGTTTCTCAGAAAGCTTCTTTCACGTTTTGAACGGATGAAATTTCCTTTATCAGCGTAGGCCTCAATGTGGTCCAAAGAAGCCCTTCTCAGTTTCCCCAAAGACAGTGTTAATGGACTGTTCCACGAAACATAAGTGTAACTCTGTGAGATGAATTCACACATCAACAAGAAGTTTCTAAGAAAGCTTCCTTCTAGTTTTCACTGTGGATATTTCCTTTGTCACTGTAATGTTCATTGCGCTATGAAGTATCTAATTGCAGATTTCCAGAAAACTGTGCTAACAAACTGATCACTGAAGAGAAACGTGTAACTCTGTGAGTTGCATTCACACATGGTAATGCAGTTTCTCAGAAAGCTTCTCTTTAGTTATTATGTGAGGACATTTCCTTTATCACCATGGGCCCCTATAGGCTCCCAAATATCACTTTGCAGATTAGACGAGAAGAGTGTTAGCAAACTTCTTCTTGAGGCAGAGGTTGTAACTCTGTGAGATGAACTCACAGATCAGAAAGAAGTTTCTCAGAAAGCTTCTTTCACGTTTTGAACGGATGAAATTTCCTTTATCAGCGTAGGCCTCAATGTGATCCAAAGAAGCCCTTCTCAGTTTCCCCAAAGACAGTGTTAATGGACTGTTCCACGAAACATAAGTGTAACTCTGTGAGATGAATTCACACATCAACAAGAAGTTTCTAAGAAAGCTTCCTTCTAGTTTTCACTGTGGATATTTCCTTTGTCACTGTAATGTTCATTGCGCTATGAAGTATCTAATTGCAGATTTCCAGAAAACTGTGCTAACAAACTGATCACTGAAGAGAAACGTGTAACTCTGTGAGTTGCATTCACACATGGTAATGCAGTTTCTCAGAAAGCTTCTCTTTAGTTATTATGTGAGGACATTTCCTTTATCACCATGGGCCCCTATAGGCTCCCAAATATCACTTTGCAGATTAGACGAGAAGAGTGTTAGCAAACTTCTTCTTGAGGCAGAGATTGTAACTCTGTGAGATGAACTCACAGATCAGAAAGAAGTTTCTCAGAAAGCTTCTTTCACGTTTTGAACGGATGAAATTTCCTTTATCAGCGTAGGCCTCAATGTGATCCAAAGAAGCTCTTCTCAGTTTCCCCAAAGACAGTGTTAATGGACTGCTCCACGAAACATAAGTGTAACTCTGTGAGATGAATTCACACATCAACAAGAAGTTTCTAAGAAAGCTTCCTTCTAGTTTTCACTGTGATATTTCCTTTGTCACTGTAATGTTCATTGCGCTATGAAGTATCTAATTGCAGATTTCCAGAAAACTGTGCTAACAAACTGATCACTGAAGAGAAACGTGTAACTCTGTGAGTTGCATTCACACATGGTAATGCAGTTTCTCAGAAAGCTTCTCTTTAGTTATTATGTGAGGACATTTCCTTTATCACCATGGGCCCCTATAGGCTCCCAAATATCACTTTGCAGATTAGACGAGAAGAGTGTTAGCAAACTTCTTCTTGAGGCAGAGGTTGTAACTCTGTGAGATGAACTCACAGATCAGAAAGAAGTTTCTCAGAAAGCTTCTTTCACGTTTTGAACGGATGAAATTTCCTTTATCAGCGTAGGCCTCAATGTGGTCCAAAGAAGCCCTTCTCAGTTTCCCCAAAGACAGTGTTAATGGACTGTTCCACGAAACATAAGTGTAACTCTGTGAGATGAATTCACACATCAACAAGAAGTTTCTAAGAAAGCTTCCTTCTAGTTTTCACTCTGGATATTTCCTTTGTCACTGTAATGTTCATTGCGCTATGAAGTATCTAATTGCAGATCTCCAGAAAACTGTGCTAACAAACTGATCACTGAAGAGAAACGTGTAACTCTGTGAGTTGCATTCACACATGGTAATGCAGTTTCTCAGAAAGCTTCTCTTTAGTTATTATGTGAGGATATTTCCTTTATCACCATGGGCCCCTATAGGCTCCCAAATATCACTTTGCAGATTCCGACGAGAAGAGTGTTAGCAAACTTCTTCTTGAGGCAGAGATTGTAACTCTGTGAGATGAACTCACAGATCAGAAAGAAGTTTCTCAGAAAGCTTCTTTCACGTTTTGAACGGATGAAATTTCCTTTATCAGCGTAGGCCTCAATGTGATCCAAAGAAGCCCTTCTCAGTTTCCCCAAAGACAGTGTTAATGGACTGCTCCACGAAACATAAGTGTAACTCTGTGAGATGAATTCACACATCAACAAGAAGTTTCTAAGAAAGCTTCCTTCTAGTTTTCATCTGTGATATTTCCTTTGTCACTGTAATGTTCATTGCGCTATGAAGTATCTAATTGCAGATTTCCAGAAAACTGTGCTAACAAACTGATCACTGAAGAGAAACGTGTAACTCTGTGAGTTGCATTCACACATGGTAATGCAGTTTCTCAGAAAGCTTCTCTTTAGTTATTATGTGAGGACATTTCCTTTATCACCATGGGCCCCTATAGGCTCCCAAATATCACTTTGCAGATTCGACGAGAAGAGTGTTAGCAAACTGCTTCTTGAGGCAGAGATTGTAACTCTGTGAGATGAACTCACAGATCAGAAAGAAGTTTCTCAGAAAGCTTCTTTCACGTTTTGAACGGATGAAATTTCCTTTATCAGCGTAGGCCTCAATGTGATCCAAAGAAGCTCTTCTCAGTTTCCCCAAAGACAGTGTTAATGGACTGCTCCACGAAACATAAGTGTAACTCTGTGAGATGAATTCACACATCACCAAGAAGTTTCTAAGAAAGCTTCTTTCTAGTTTTCATCTGGATATTTCCTTTGTCACTGTAATGTTCATTGCGCTATGAAGTATCTAATTGCAGATCTCCAGAAAACTGTGCTAACAAACTGATCACTGAAGAGAAACGTGTAACTTTGTGAGTTGCATTCACACATGGTAATGCAGTTTCTCAGAAAGCTTCTCTTTAGTTATTATGTGAGGACATTTCCTTTATCACCATGGGCCCCTATAGGCTCCCAAATATCACTTTGCAGATTAGACGAGAAGAGTGTTAGCAAACTTCTTCTTGAGGCAGAGGTTGTAACTCTGTGAGATGAACTCACAGATCAGAAAGAAGTTTCTCAGAAAGCTTCTTTCACGTTTTGAACGGATGAAATTTCCTTTATCAGCGTAGGCCTCAATGTGGTCCAAAGAAGCCCTTCTCAGTTTCCCCAAAGACAGTGTTAATGGACTGTTCCACGAAACATAAGTGTAACTCTGTGAGATGAATTCACACATCAACAAGAAGTTTCTAAGAAAGCTTCCTTCTAGTTTTCACTGTGGATATTTCCTTTGTCACTGTAATGTTCATTGCGCTATGAAGTATCTAATTGCAGATTTCCAGAAAACTGTGCTAACAAACTGATCACTGAAGAGAAACGTGTAACTCTGTGAGTTGCATTCACACATGGTAATGCAGTTTCTCAGAAAGCTTCTCTTTAGTTATTATGTGAGGACATTTCCTTTATCACCATGGGCCCCTATAGGCTCCCAAATATCACTTTGCAGATTAGACGAGAAGAGTGTTAGCAAACTTCTTCTTGAGGCAGAGGTTGTAACTCTGTGAGATGAACTCACAGATCAGAAAGAAGTTTCTCAGAAAGCTTCTTTCACGTTTTGAACGGATGAAATTTCCTTTATCAGCGTAGGCCTCAATGTGGTCCAAAGAAGCCCTTCTCAGTTTCCCCAAAGACAGTGTTAATGGACTGTTCCACGAAACATAAGTGTAACTCTGTGAGATGAATTCACACATCAACAAGAAGTTTCTAAGAAAGCTTCCTTCTAGTTTTCACTGTCGATATTTCCTTTGTCACTGTAATGTTCATTGCGCTATGAAGTATCTAATTGCAGATTTCCAGAAAACTGTGCTAACAAACTGATCACTGAAGAGAAACGTGTAACTCTGTGAGTTGCATTCACACATGGTAATGCAGTTTCTCAGAAAGCTTCTCTTTAGTTATTATGTGAGGACATTTCCTTTATCACCATGGGCCCCTATAGGCTCCCAAATATCACTTTGCAGATTAGACGAGAAGAGTGTTAGCAAACTTCTTCTTGAGGCAGAGATTGTAACTCTGTGAGATGAACTCACAGATCAGAAAGAAGTTTCTCAGAAAGCTTCTTTCACGTTTTGAACGGATGAAATTTCCTTTATCAGCGTAGGCCTCAATGTGATCCAAAGAAGCTCTTCTCAGTTTCCCCAAAGACAGTGTTAATGGACTGCTCCACGAAACATAAGTGTAACTCTGTGAGATGAATTCACACATCAACAAGAAGTTTCTAAGAAAGCTTCCTTCTAGTTTTCACTGTGGATATTTCCTTTGTCACTGTAATGTTCATTGCGCTATGAAGTATCTAATTGCAGATTTCCAGAAAACTGTGCTAACAAACTGATCACTGAAGAGAAACGTGTAACTCTGTGAGTTGCATTCACACATGGTAATGCAGTTTCTCAGAAAGCTTCTCTTTAGTTATTATGTGAGGACATTTCCTTTATCACCATGGGCCCCTATAGGCTCCCAAATATCACTTTGCAGATTAGACGAGAAGAGTGTTAGCAAACTTCTTCTTGAGGCAGAGGTTGTAACTCTGTGAGATGAACTCACAGATCAGAAAGAAGTTTCTCAGAAAGCTTCTTTCACGTTTTGAACGGATGAAATTTCCTTTATCAGCGTAGGCCTCAATGTGATCCAAAGAAGCCCTTCTCAGTTTCCCCAAAGACAGTGTTAATGGACTGCTCCACGAAACATAAGTGTAACTCTGTGAGATGAATTCACACATCAACAAGAAGTTTCTAAGAAAGCTTCTTTCTAGTTTTCATCTGGATATTTCCTTTGTCACTGTAATGTTCATTGCGCTATGAAGTATCTAATTGCAGATCTCCAGAAAACTATGCTAACAAACTGATCACTGAAGAGAAACGTGTAACTCTGTGAGTTGCATTCACACATGGTAATGCAGTTTCTCAGAAAGCTTCTCTTTAGTTATTATGTGAGGACATTTCCTTTATCACCATGGGCCCCTATAGGCTCCCAAATATCACTTTGCAGATTCCACGAGAAGAGTGTTAGCAAACTGCTTCTTGAGGCAGAGATTGTAACTCTGTGAGATGAACTCACAGATCAGAAAGAAGTTTCTCAGAAAGCTTCTTTCACGTTTTGAACGGATGAAATTTCCTTTATCAGCGTAGGCCTCAATGTGGTCCAAAGAAGCCCTTCTCAGTTTCCCCAAAGACAGTGTTAATGGACTGTTCCACGAAACATAAGTGTAACTCTGTGAGATGAATTCACACATCAACAAGAAGTTTCTAAGAAAGCTTCCTTCTAGTTTTCACTGTGGATATTTCCTTTGTCACTGTAATGTTCATTGCGCTATGAAGTATCTAATTGCAGATTTCCAGAAAACTGTGCTAACAAACTGATCACTGAAGAGAAACGTGTAACTTTGTGAGTTGCATTCACACATGGTAATGCAGTTTCTCAGAAAGCTTCTCTTTAGTTATTATGTGAGGACATTTCCTTTATCACCATGGGCCCCTATAGGCTCCCAAATATCACTTTGCAGATTCCACGAAAAGAGTGTTAGCAAACTGCTTCTTGAGGCAGAGATTGTAACTCTGTGAGATGAACTCACAGATCAGAAAGAAGTTTCTCAGAAAGCTTCTTTCACGTTTTGAACGGATGAAATTTCCTTTATCAGCGTAGGCCTCAATGTGATCCAAAGAAGCTCTTCTCAGTTTCCCCAAAGACAGTGTTAATGGACTGCTCCACGAAACATAAGTGTAACTCTGTGAGATGAATTCACACATCACCAAGAAGTTTCTAAGAAAGCTTCTTTCTAGTTTTCATCTGGATATTTCCTTTGTCACTGTAATGTTCATTGCGCTATGAAGTATCTAATTGCAGATCTCCAGAAAACTGTGTTAACAAACTGATCACTGAAGAGAAACGTGTAACTTTGTGAGTTGCATTCACACATGGTAATGCAGTTTCTCAGAAAGCTTCTCTTTAGTTATTATGTGAGGACATTTCCTTTATCACCATGGGCCCCTATAGGCTCCCAAATATCACTTTGCAGATTAGACGAGAAGAGTGTTAGCAAACTTCTTCTTGAGGCAGAGGTTGTAACTCTGTGAGATGAACTCACAGATCAGAAAGAAGTTTCTCAGAAAGCTTCTTTCACGTTTTGAACGGATGAAATTTCCTTTATCAGCGTAGGCCTCAATGTGGTCCAAAGAAGCCCTTCTCAGTTTCCCCAAAGACAGTGTTAATGGACTGTTCCACGAAACATAAGTGTAACTCTGTGAGATGAATTCACACATCAACAAGAAGTTTCTAAGAAAGCTTCCTTCTAGTTTTCACTGTGGATATTTCCTTTGTCACTGTAATGTTCATTGCGCTATGAAGTATCTAATTGCAGATTTCCAGAAAACTGTGCTAACAAACTGATCACTGAAGAGAAACGTGTAACTCTGTGAGTTGCATTCACACATGGTAATGCAGTTTCTCAGAAAGCTTCTCTTTAGTTATTATGTGAGGACATTTCCTTTATCACCATGGGCCCCTATAGGCTCCCAAATATCACTTTGCAGATTAGACGAGAAGAGTGTTAGCAAACTTCTTCTTGAGGCAGAGGTTGTAACTCTGTGAGATGAACTCACAGATCAGAAAGAAGTTTCTCAGAAAGCTTCTTTCACGTTTTGAACGGATGAAATTTCCTTTATCAGCGTAGGCCTCAATGTGGTCCAAAGAAGCCCTTCTCAGTTTCCCCAAAGACAGTGTTAATGGACTGTTCCACGAAACATAAGTGTAACTCTGTGAGATGAATTCACACATCAACAAGAAGTTTCTAAGAAAGCTTCCTTCTAGTTTTCACTGTGGATATTTCCTTTGTCACTGTAATGTTCATTGCGCTATGAAGTATCTAATTGCAGATCTCCAGAAAACTATGCTAACAAACTGATCACTGAAGAGAAACGTGTAACTCTGTGAGTTGCATTCACACATGGCAATGCAGTTTCTCAGAATGCTTCTCTTTAGTTATTATGTGAGGATATTTCCTTTATCACCATGGGCCCCAATAGGCTGCCAAATATCACTTTGCAGATTCCACGAAAAGAGTGTTAGCAAACTGCTTCTTGAGGCAGAGATTGTAACTCTGTGAGATGAACTCACAGATCAGAAAGAAGTTTCTCAGTAAGCTTCTTTCTCATTTTTATTGGAAGATGTTTCCCTTGGCCCCATTGTTTTCAAAGGGTTCGGGAATATCTGTTCTCAGATTCCACACAAATAGGGCTAGGCCACGGCCCCACGAAATACAGCTGCAACTTAGTGAGTTGAATTCACACATCACAAAGCGGTTTCTCAAAAAGCTTCTTTTTTAGTAAGACGAAGTTATTTGTGGTCTTGGAGCGCCACCGTGTGTCCTATTGCAGATTCTGCGAAAACTCTCCTAGCAAGTTTCTCAGTGGAAACAATGATGGACATCTGTGGGCTGAAATCACCCACAACAAAGAAGTTTCTGAGAAGGCTTCTCTGCAGGTTTCTCTGAGGATAGTTCCTTATTCAGCATGCGATTCAACGATATCCAAGACATCACATCTGAGATTCCTCAAATGAGTGCTAGGAAACTCCCCCGAGAAAGGGTGATAGAACACTGTGAAATGAATTCACATATCACAAAGCAGTTTCTCAGAAAGCTTGGTTCTGCTTTCTCTTGGAGGACATTTCTTTCTCCTTCTATTCTTCAAAGCTATCTGAAATATCACTTCTCGGAATCCACGGAAACAGTCCTAAGAAACGGCTGCAAAAACAATGGCGTAACTCTGTGAGTTGCATTCACACATGGCAGTGCAGTTTCTCAGAAAGCTTCTCTTTAGTTATTATGTGAGGATATTTCCTTTATCACCATGGGCCCCTATAGGCTCCCAAATATCACTTTGCAGATTAGACGAGAAGAGTGTTAGCAAACTTCTTGAGGCAGGTTGTAACTCTGTGAGATGAACTCACAGATCAGAAAGAAGTTTCTCAGAAAGCTTCTTTCACGTTTTGAACGGATGAAATTTCCTTTATCAGCGTAGGCCTCAATGTGGTCCAAAGAAGCCCTTCTCAGTTTCCCCAAAGACAGTGTTAATGGACTGTTCCACGAAACATAAGTGTAACTCTAGTGAGATGAATTCACACATCAACAAGAAGTTTCTAAGAAAGCTTCCTTCTAGTTTTCACTGTGGATATTTCCTTTGTCACTGTAATGTTCATTGCGCTATGAAGTATCTAATTGCAGATTTCCAGAAAACTGTGCTAACAAACTGATCACTGAAGAGAAACGTGTAACTTTGTGAGTTGCATTCACACATGGTAATGCAGTTTCTCAGAAAGCTTCTCTTTAGTTATTATGTGAGGATATTTCCTTTATCACCATGGGCCCCTATAGGCTCCCAAATATCACTTTGCAGATTCCACGAAAAGAGTGTTAGCAAACTGCTTCTTGAGGCAGAGATTGTAACTCTGTGAGATGAACTCACAGATCAGAAAGAAGTTTCTCAGAAAGCTTCTTTCACGTTTTGAACGGATGAAATTTCCTTTATCAGCGTAGGCCTCAATGTGATCCAAAGAAGCTCTTCTCAGTTTCCCCAAAGACAGTGTTAATGGACTGCTCCACGAAACATAAGTGTAACTCTGTGAGATGAATTCACACATCACCAAGAAGTTTCTAAGAAAGCTTCTTTCTAGTTTTCATCTGGATATTTCCTTTGTCACTGTAATGTTCATTGCGCTATGAAGTATCTAATTGCAGATCTCCAGAAAACTGTGCTAACAAACTGATCACTGAAGAGAAACGTGTAAACTTTGTGAGTTGCATTCACACATGGTAATGCAGTTTCTCAGAAAGCTTCTCTTTAGTTATTATGTGAGGACATTTCCTTTATCACCATGGGCCCCTATAGGCTCCCAAATATCACTTTGCAGATTAGACGAGAAGAGTGTTAGCAAACTTCTTCTTGAGGCAGAGGTTGTAACTCTGTGAGATGAACTCACAGATCAGAAAGAAGTTTCTCAGAAAGCTTCTTTCACGTTTTGAACGGATGAAATTTCCTTTATCAGCGTAGGCCTCAATGTGATCCAAAGAAGCCCTTCTCAGTTTTCCCCAAAGACAGTGTTAATGGACTGCTCCACGAAACATAAGTGTAACTCTGTGAGATGAATTCACACATCACCAAGAAGTTTCTATGAAAGCTTCTTTCTAGTTTTCATCTCTGGATATTTCCTTTGTCACTGTAATGTTCATTGCGCTATGAAGTATCTAATTGCAGATCTCCAGAAAACTATGCTAACAAACTGATCACTGAAGAGAAACGTGTAACTCTGTGAGTTGCATTCACACATGGCAATGCAGTTTCTCAGAATGCTTCTCTTTAGTTATTATGTGAGGATATTTCCTTTATCACCATGGGCCCCAATAGGCTGCCAAATATCACTTTGCAGATTCCACGAAAAGAGTGTTAGCAAACTGCTTCTTGAGGCAGAGATTGTAACTCTGTGAGATGAACTCACAGATCAGAAAGAAGTTTCTCAGTAAGCTTCTTTCTCATTTTTATTGGAAGATGTTTCCCTTGGCCCCATTGTTTTCAAAGGGTTCGGGAATAGCTGTTCTCAGATTCCACACAAATAGGGCTAGGCCACGGCCCCACGAATACAGCTGCAACTTAGTGAGTTGAATTCACACATCACAAAGCGGTTTCTCAGAAAGCTTCTTTCTTTAGTAAGACGAAGTTATTTGTGGTCTTGGAGCGCCACCGTGTGTCCTATTGCAGATTCTGCGAAAACTCTCCTAGCAAGTTTCTCAGTGGAAACAATGATGGACATCTGTGGGCTGAAATCACCACAACAAAGAAGTTTCTGAGAAGGCTTCTCTGCAGGTTTCTCTGAGGATAGTTCCTTATTCAGCATGCGATTCAACGATATCCAAGACATCACATCTGAGATTCCTCAAATGAGTGCTAGGAAACTCCCCCGAGAAAGGGTGATAGAACACTGTGAAATGAATTCACATATCACAAAGCAGTTTCTCAGAAAGCTTGGTTCTGCTTTCTCTTGGAGGATATTTCTTTTTCCTTCTATTCTTCAAAGCTATCTGAAATATCACTTCTCGGAATCCACGGAAACAGTCCTAAGAAACGGCTGCAAAAACAATGGCGTAACTCTGTGAGTTGCATTCACACATGGCAGTGCAGTTTCTCAGAAAGCTTCTCTTTAGTTATTATGTGAGGATATTTCCTTTATCACCATGGGCCCCTATAGGCTCCCAAATATCACTTTGCAGATTAGACGAAAGAGTGTTAGCAAACTTCTTCTTGAGGCAGAGTTGTAACTCTGTGAGATGAACTCACAGATCAGAAAGAAGTTTCTCAGAAAGCTTCTTTCACGTTTTGAACGGATGAAATTTCCTTTATCAGCGTAGGCCTCAATGTGGTCCAAAGAAGCCCTTCTCAGTTTCCCCAAAGACAGTGTTAATGGACTGCTCCACGAAACATAAGTGTAACTCTGTGAGATGAATTCACACATCAACAAGAAGTTTCTAAGAAAGCTTCCTTCTAGTTTTCACTGTGGATATTTCCTTTGTCACTGTAATGTTCATTGCGCTATGAAGTATCTAATTGCAGATTTCCAGAAAACTGTGCTAACAAACTGATCACTGAAGAGAAACGTGTAACTTTGTGAGTTGCATTCACACATGGTAATGCAGTTTCTCAGAAAGCTTCTCTTTAGTTATTATGTGAGGATATTTCCTTTATCACCATGGGCCCCTATAGGCTCCCAAATATCACTTTGCAGATTAGACGAGAAGAGTGTTAGCAAACTTCTTCTTGAGGCAGAGGTTGTAACTCTGTGAGATGAACTCACAGATCAGAAAGAAGTTTCTCAGAAAGCTTCTTTCACGTTTTGAACGGATGAAATTTCCTTTATCAGCGTAGGCCTCAATGTGGTCCAAAGAAGCCCTTCTCAGTTTCCCCAAAGACAGTGTTAATGGACTGTTCCACGAAACATAAGTGTAACTCTGTGAGATGAATTCACACATCAACAAGAAGTTTCTAAGAAAGCTTCCTTCTAGTTTTCACTGTCGATATTTCCTTTGTCACTGTAATGTTCATTGCGCTATGAAGTATCTAATTGCAGATTTCCAGAAAACTGTGCTAACAAACTGATCACTGAAGAGAAACGTGTAACTCTGTGAGTTGCATTCACACATGGTAATGCAGTTTCTCAGAAAGCTTCTCTTTAGTTATTATGTGAGGACATTTCCTTTATCACCATGGGCCCCTATAGGCTCCCAAATATCACTTTGCAGATTAGACGAGAAGAGTGTTAGCAAACTTCTTCTTGAGGTAGAGGTTGTAACTCTGTGAGATGAACTCACAGATCAGAAAGAAGTTTCTCAGAAAGCTTCTTTCACGTTTTGAACGGATGAAATTTCCTTTATCAGCGTAGGCCTCAATGTGATCCAAAGAAGCCCTTCTCAGTTTCCCCAAAGACAGTGTTAATGGACTGCTTCCACGAAACATAAGTGTAACTCTGTGAGATGAATTCACACATCAACAAGAAGTTTCTAAGAAGCTTCTTCTAGTTTTCATCTGGATATTTCCTTTGTCACTGTAATGTTCATTGCGCTATGAAGTATCTAATTGCAGATCTCCAGAAAACTATGCTAACAAACTGATCACTGAAGAGAAACGTGTAACTCTGTGAGTTGCATTCACACATGGCTAATGCAGTTTCTCAGAATGCTTCTCTTTAGTTATTATGTGAGGATATTTCCTTTATCACCATGGGCCCCTATAGGCTCCAAATATCACTTTGCAGATTCCACGAAAGAGTGTTAGCAAACTGCTTCTTGAGGCAGAGATTGTAACTCTGTGAGATGAACTCACAGATCAGAAAGAAGTTTCTCAAGGGCTAGGCCACGGCCCCACGAAATACAGCTGCAACTTAGTGAGTTGAATTCACACATCACAAAGCGGTTTCTCAGAAAGCTTCTTTCTTTAGTAAGACGAAGTTATTTGTGGTCTTGGAGCGCCACCGTGTGTCCTATTGCAGATTCTGCGAAAACTCTCCTAGCAAGTTTCTCAGTGGAAACAATGATGGACATCTGTGGGCTGAAATCACCCACAACAAAGAAGTTTCTGAGAAGGCTTCTCTGCAGGTTTCTCTGAGGATAGTTCCTTATTCAGCATGCGATTCAACGATATCCAAGACATCACATCTGAGATTCCTCAAATGAGTGCTAGGAAACTCCCCCGAGAAAGGGTGATAGAACACTGTGAAATGAATTCACATATCACAAAGCAGTTTCTCAGAAAGCTTGGTTCTGCTTTCTCTTGGAGGACATTTCTTTCTCCTTCTATTCTTCAAAGCTATCTGAAATATCACTTCTCGGAATCCACGGAAACAGTCCTAAGAAACGGCTGCAAAAACAATGGCGTAACTCTGTGAGTTGCATTCACACATGGCAGTGCAGTTTCTCAGAAAGCTTCTCTTTAGTTATTATGTGAGGATATTTCCTTTATCACCATGGGCCCCTATAGGCTCCCAAATATCACTTTGCAGATTAGACGAGAAGAGTGTTAGCAAACTTCTTCTTGAGGCAGAGGTTGTAACTCTGTGAGATGAACTCACAGATCAGAAAGAAGTTTCTCAGAAAGCTTCTTTCACGTTTTGAACGGATGAAATTTCCTTTATCAGCGTAGGCCTCAATGTGGTCCAAAGAAGCCCTTCTCAGTTTCCCCAAAGACAGTGTTAATGGACTGTTCCACGAAACATAAGTGTAACTCTATGAGATGAATTCACACATCAACAAGAAGTTTCTAAGAAAGCTTCCTTCTAGTTTTCACTGTGGATATTTCCTTTGTCACTGTAATGTTCATTGCGCTATGAAGTATCTAATTGCAGATTTCCAGAAAACTGTGCTAACAAACTGATCACTGAAGAGAAACGTGTAACTTTGTGAGTTGCATTCACACATGGTAATGCAGTTTCTCAGAAAGCTTCTCTTTAGTTATTATGTGAGGATATTTCCTTTATCACCATGGGCCCCTATAGGCTCCCAAATATCACTTTGCAGATTCCACGAAAAGAGTGTTAGCAAACTGCTTCTTGAGGCAGAGATTGTAACTCTGTGAGATGAACTCACAGATCAGAAAGAAGTTTCTCAGAAAGCTTCTTTCACGTTTTGAACGGATGAAATTTCCTTTATCAGCGTAGGCCTCAATGTGATCCAAAGAAGCTCTTCTCAGTTTCCCCAAAGACAGTGTTAATGGACTGCTCCACGAAACATAAGTGTAACTCTGTGAGATGAATTCACACATCACCAAGAAGTTTCTAAGAAAGCTTCTTTCTAGTTTTCATCTGGATATTTCCTTTGTCACTGTAATGTTCATTGCGCTATGAAGTATCTAATTGCAGATCTCCAGAAAACTGTGTTAACAAACTGATCACTGAAGAGAAACGTGTAACTTTGTGAGTTGCATTCACACATGGTAATGCAGTTTCTCAGAAAGCTTCTCTTTAGTTATTATGTGAGGACATTTCCTTTATCACCATGGGCCCCTATAGGCTCCCAAATATCACTTTGCAGATTAGACGAGAAGAGTGTTAGCAAACTTCTTCTTGAGGCAGAGGTTGTAACTCTGTGAGATGAACTCACAGATCAGAAAGAAGTTTCTCAGAAAGCTTCTTTCACGTTTTGAACGGATGAAATTTCCTTTATCAGCGTAGGCCTCAATGTGATCCAAAGAAGCCCTTCTCAGTTTTCCCCAAAGACAGTGTTAATGGACTGCTCCACGAAACATAAGTGTAACTCTGTGAGATGAATTCACACATCACCAAGAAGTTTCTATGAAAGCTTCTTTCTAGTTTTCATCTCTGGATATTTCCTTTGTCACTGTAATGTTCATTGCGCTATGAAGTATCTAATTGCAGATCTCCAGAAAACTATGCTAACAAACTGATCACTGAAGAGAAACGTGTAACTCTGTGAGTTGCATTCACACATGGCAATGCAGTTTCTCAGAATGCTTCTCTTTAGTTATTATGTGAGGATATTTCCTTTATCACCATGGGCCCCAATAGGCTGCCAAATATCACTTTGCAGATTCCACGAAAAGAGTGTTAGCAAACTGCTTCTTGAGGCAGAGATTGTAACTCTGTGAGATGAACTCACAGATCAGAAAGAAGTTTCTCAGTAAGCTTCTTTCTCATTTTTATTGGAAGATGTTTCCCTTGGCCCCATTGTTTTCAAAGGGTTCGGGAATAGCTGTTCTCAGATTCCACACAAATAGGGCTAGGCCACGGCCCCGCGATATACAGCTGCAACTTAGTGAGTTGAATTCACACATCACAAAGCGGTTTCTCAGAAAGCTTCTTTCTTTAGTAAGACGAAGTTATTTGTGGTCTTGGAGCGCCACCGTGTGTCCTATTGCAGATTCTGCGAAAACTCTCCTAGCAAGTTTCTCAGTGGAAACAATGATGGACATCTGTGGGCTGAAATCACCCACAACAAAGAAGTTTCTGAGAAGGCTTCTCTGCAGGTTTCTCTGAGGATAGTTCCTTATTCAGCATGCGATTCAACGATATCCAAGACATCACATCTGAGATTCCTCAAATGAGTGCTAGGAAACTCCCCCGAGAAAGGGTGATAGAACACTGTGAAATGAATTCACATATCACAAAGCAGTTTCTCAGAAAGCTTGGTTCTGCTTTCTCTTGGAGGATATTTCTTTTTCCTTCTATTCTTCAAAGCTATCTGAAATATCACTTCTCGGAATCCACGGAAACAGTCCTAAGAAACGGCTGCAAAAACAATGGCGTAACTCTGTGAGTTGCATTCACACATGGCAGTGCAGTTTCTCAGAAAGCTTCTCTTTAGTTATTATGTGAGGATATTTCCTTTATCACCATGGGCCCCTATAGGCTCCCAAATATCACTTTGCAGATTAGACGAGAAGAGTGTTAGCAAACTTCTTCTTGAGGCAGAGGTTGTAACTCTGTGAGATGAACTCACAGATCAGAAAGAAGTTTCTCAGAAAGCTTCTTTCACGTTTTGAACGGATGAAATTTCCTTTATCAGCGTAGGCCTCAATGTGGTCCAAAGAAGCCCTTCTCAGTTTCCCCAAAGACAGTGTTAATGGACTGTTCCACGAAACATAAGTGTAACTCTGTGAGATGAATTCACACATCAACAAGAAGTTTCTAAGAAAGCTTCCTTCTAGTTTTCACTGTGGATATTTCCTTTGTCACTGTAATGTTCATTGCGCTATGAAGTATCTAATTGCAGATTTCCAGAAAACTGTGCTAACAAACTGATCACTGAAGAGAAACGTGTAACTTTGTGAGTTGCATTCACACATGGTAATGCAGTTTCTCAGAAAGCTTCTCTTTAGTTATTATGTGAGGATATTTCCTTTATCACCATGGGCCCCTATAGGCTCCCAAATATCACTTTGCAGATTAGACGAGAAGAGTGTTAGCAAACTTCTTCTTGAGGCAGAGGTTGTAACTCTGTGAGATGAACTCACAGATCAGAAAGAAGTTTCTCAGAAAGCTTCTTTCACGTTTTGAACGGATGAAATTTCCTTTATCAGCGTAGGCCTCAATGTGATCCAAAGAAGCCCTTCTCAGTTTCCCCAAAGACAGTGTTAATGGACTGCTTCCACGAAACATAAGTGTAACTCTGTGAGATGAATTCACACATCAACAAGAAGTTTCTAAGAAAGCTTCCTTCTAGTTTTCACTGTCGATATTTCCTTTGTCACTGTAATGTTCATTGCGCTATGAAGTATCTAATTGCAGATTTCCAGAAAACTGTGCTAACAAACTGATCACTGAAGAGAAACGTGTAACTCTGTGAGTTGCATTCACACATGGTAATGCAGTTTCTCAGAAAGCTTCTCTTTAGTTATTATGTGAGGACATTTCCTTTATCACCATGGGCCCCTATAGGCTCCCAAATATCACTTTGCAGATTAGACGAGAAGAGTGTTAGCAAACTTCTTCTTGAGGCAGAGATTGTAACTCTGTGAGATGAACTCACAGATCAGAAAGAAGTTTCTCAGAAAGCTTCTTTCACGTTTTGAACGGATGAAATTTCCTTTATCAGCGTAGGCCTCAATGTGATCCAAAGAAGCCTCTTCTCAGTTTCCCCAAAGACAGTGTTAATGGACTGCTCCACGAAACATAAGTGTAACTCTGTGAGATGAATTCACACATCAACAAGAAGTTTCTAAGAAAGCTTCCTTCTAGTTTTCACTCTGGATATTTCCTTTGTCACTGTAATGTTCATTGCGCTATGAAGTATCTAATTGCAGATCTCCAGAAAACTGTGCTAACAAACTGATCACTGAAGAGAAACGTGTAACTCTGTGAGTTGCATTCACACATGGTAATGCAGTTTCTCAGAAAGCTTCTCTTTAGTTATTATGTGAGGACATTTCCTTTATCACCATGGGCCCCTATAGGCTCCCAAATATCACTTTGCAGATTAGACGAGAAGAGTGTTAGCAAACTTCTTCTTGAGGCAGAGGTTGTAACTCTGTGAGATGAACTCACAGATCAGAAAGAAGTTTCTCAGAAAGCTTCTTTCACGTTTTGAACGGATGAAATTTCCTTTATCAGCGTAGGCCTCAATGTGATCCAAAGAAGCCCTTCTCAGTTTCCCCAAAGACAGTGTTAATGGACTGCTCCACGAAACATAAGTGTAACTCTGTGAGATGAATTCACACATCACCAAGAAGTTTCTAAGAAAGCTTCTTTCTAGTTTTCACTCTGGATATTTCCTTTGTCACTGTAATGTTCATTGCGCTATGAAGTATCTAATTGCAGATCTCCAGAAAACTGTGCTAACAAACTGATCACTGAAGAGAAACGTGTAACTCTGTGAGTTGCATTCACACATGGTAATGCAGTTTCTCAGAAAGCTTCTCTTTAGTTATTATGTGAGGATATTTCCTTTATCACCATGGGCCCCTATAGGCTCCCAAATATCACTTTGCAGATTAGACGAGAAGAGTGTTAGCAAACTTCTTCTTGAGGCAGAGATTGTAACTCTGTGAGATGAACTCACAGATCAGAAAGAAGTTTCTCAGAAAGCTTCTTTCACGTTTTGAACGGATGAAATTTCCTTTATCAGCGTAGGCCTCAATGTGGTCCAAAGAAGCCCTTCTCAGTTTCCCCAAAGACAGTGTTAATGGACTGTTCCACGAAACATAAGTGTAACTCTGTGAGATGAATTCACACATCAACAAGAAGTTTCTAAGAAAGCTTCCTTCTAGTTTTCACTGTGGATATTTCCTTTGTCACTGTAATGTTCATTGCGCTATGAAGTATCTAATTGCAGATTTCCAGAAAACTGTGCTAACAAACTGATCACTGAAGAGAAACGTGTAACTCTGTGAGTTGCATTCACACATGGTAATGCAGTTTCTCAGAAAGCTTCTCTTTAGTTATTATGTGAGGACATTTCCTTTATCACCATGGGCCCCTATAGGCTCCCAAATATCACTTTGCAGATTAGACGAGAAGAGTGTTAGCAAACTTCTTCTTGAGGCAGAGATTGTAACTCTGTGAGATGAACTCACAGATCAGAAAGAAGTTTCTCAGAAAGCTTCTTTCACGTTTTGAACGGATGAAATTTCCTTTATCAGCGTAGGCCTCAATGTGATCCAAAGAAGCTCTTCTCAGTTTCCCCAAAGACAGTGTTAATGGACTGCTCCACGAAACATAAGTGTAACTCTGTGAGATGAATTCACACATCACCAAGAAGTTTCTAAGAAAGCTTCTTCTAGTTTTCATCTGGATATTTCCTTTGTCACTGTAATGTTCATTGCGCTATGAAGTATCTAATTGCAGATCTCCAGAAAACTGTGCTAACAAACTGATCACTGAAGAGAAACGTGTAACTCTGTGAGTTGCATTCACACATGGTAATGCAGTTTCTCAGAAAGCTTCTCTTTAGTTATTATGTGAGGACATTTCCTTTATCACCATGGGCCCCTATAGGCTCCCAAATATCACTTTGCAGATTAGACGAGAAGAGTGTTAGCAAACTTCTTCTTGAGGCAGAGGTTGTAACTCTGTGAGATGAACTCACAGATCAGAAAGAAGTTTCTCAGAAAGCTTCTTTCACGTTTTGAACGGATGAAATTTCCTTTATCAGCGTAGGCCTCAATGTGGTCCAAAGAAGCCCTTCTCAGTTTCCCCAAAGACAGTGTTAATGGACTGTTCCACGAAACATAAGTGTAACTCTGTGAGATGAATTCACACATCAACAAGAAGTTTCTAAGAAAGCTTCTTTCTAGTTTTCATCTCTGGATATTTCCTTTGTCACTGTAATGTTCATTGCGCTATGAAGTATCTAATTGCAGATCTCCAGAAAACTATGCTAACAAACTGATCACTGAAGAGAAACGTGTAACTCTGTGAGTTGCATTCACACATGGCAATGCAGTTTCTCAGAATGCTTCTCTTTAGTTATTATGTGAGGATATTTCCTTTATCACCATGGGCCCCTATAGGCTCCCAAATATCACTTTGCAGATTCCACGAGAAGAGTGTTAGCAAACTGCTTCTTGAGGCAGAGATTGTAACTCTGTGAGATGAACTCACAGATCAGAAAGAAGTTTCTCAGAAAGCTTCTTTCACGTTTTGAACGGATGAAATTTCCTTTATCAGCGTAGGCCTCAATGTGGTCCAAAGAAGCCCTTCTCAGTTTCCCCAAAGACAGTGTTAATGGACTGTTCCACGAAACATAAGTGTAACTCTGTGAGATGAATTCACACATCAACAAGAAGTTTCTAAGAAAGCTTCCTTCTAGTTTTCACTGTGGATATTTCCTTTGTCACTGTAATGTTCATTGCGCTATGAAGTATCTAATTGCAGATTTCCAGAAAACTGTGCTAACAAACTGATCACTGAAGAGAAACGTGTAACTTTGTGAGTTGCATTCACACATGGTAATGCAGTTTCTCAGAAAGCTTCTCTTTAGTTATTATGTGAGGATATTTCCTTTATCACCATGGGCCCCTATAGGCTCCCAAATATCACTTTGCAGATTCCACGAAAAGAGTGTTAGCAAACTGCTTCTTGAGGCAGAGATTGTAACTCTGTGAGATGAACTCACAGATCAGAAAGAAGTTTCTCAGAAAGCTTCTTTCACGTTTTGAACGGATGAAATTTCCTTTATCAGCGTAGGCCTCAATGTGATCCAAAGAAGCTCTTCTCAGTTTCCCCAAAGACAGTGTTAATGGACTGCTCCACGAAACATAAGTGTAACTCTGTGAGATGAATTCACACATCACCAAGAAGTTTCTAAGAAAGCTTCTTTCTAGTTTTCATCTGGATATTTCCTTTGTCACTGTAATGTTCATTGCGCTATGAAGTATCTAATTGCAGATCTCCAGAAAACTGTGTTAACAAACTGATCACTGAAGAGAAACGTGTAACTTTGTGAGTTGCATTCACACATGGTAATGCAGTTTCTCAGAAAGCTTCTCTTTAGTTATTATGTGAGGACATTTCCTTTATCACCATGGGCCCCTATAGGCTCCCAAATATCACTTTGCAGATTAGACGAGAAGAGTGTTAGCAAACTTCTTCTTGAGGCAGAGGTTGTAACTCTGTGAGATGAACTCACAGATCAGAAAGAAGTTTCTCAGAAAGCTTCTTTCACGTTTTGAACGGATGAAATTTCCTTTATCAGCGTAGGCCTCAATGTGATCCAAAGAAGCCCTTCTCAGTTTCCCCAAAGACAGTGTTAATGGACTGCTTCCACGAAACATAAGTGTAACTCTGTGAGATGAATTCACACATCAACAAGAAGTTTCTAAGAAAGCTTCCTTCTAGTTTTCACTGTGGATATTTCCTTTGTCACTGTAATGTTCATTGCGCTATGAAGTATCTAATTGCAGATTTCCAGAAAACTGTGCTAACAAACTGATCACTGAAGAGAAACGTGTAACTCTGTGAGTTGCATTCACACATGGTAATGCAGTTTCTCAGAAAGCTTCTCTTTAGTTATTATGTGAGGACATTTCCTTTATCACCATGGGCCCCTATAGGCTCCCAAATATCACTTTGCAGATTAGACGAGAAGAGTGTTAGCAAACTTCTTCTTGAGGCAGAGGTTGTAACTCTGTGAGATGAACTCACAGATCAGAAAGAAGTTTCTCAGAAAGCTTCTTTCACGTTTTGAACGGATGAAATTTCCTTTATCAGCGTAGGCCTCAATGTGGTCCAAAGAAGCCCTTCTCAGTTTCCCCAAAGACAGTGTTAATGGACTGTTCCACGAAACATAAGTGTAACTCTGTGAGATGAATTCACACATCAACAAGAAGTTTCTAAGAAAGCTTCTTTCTAGTTTTCACTCTGGATATTTCCTTTGTCACTGTAATGTTCATTGCGCTATGAAGTATCTAATTGCAGATCTCCAGAAAACTATGCTAACAAACTGATCACTGAAGAGAAACGTGTAACTCTGTGAGTTGCATTCACACATGGTAATGCAGTTTCTCAGAAAGCTTCTCTTTAGTTATTATGTGAGGATATTTCCTTTATCACCATGGGCCCCTATAGGCTCCCAAATATCACTTTGCAGATTCCACGAAAAGAGTGTTAGCAAACTGCTTCTTGAGGCAGAGATTGTAACTCTGTGAGATGAACTCACAGATCAGAAAGAAGTTTCTCAGAAAGCTTCTTTCACGTTTTGAACGGATGAAATTTCCTTTATCAGCGTAGGCCTCAATGTGGTCCAAAGAAGCCCTTCTCAGTTTCCCCAAAGACAGTGTTAATGGACTGTTCCACGAAACATAAGTGTAACTCTGTGAGATGAATTCACACATCAACAAGAAGTTTCTAAGAAAGCTTCCTTCTAGTTTTCACTGTGGATATTTCCTTTGTCACTGTAATGTTCATTGCGCTATGAAGTATCTAATTGCAGATTTCCAGAAAACTGTGCTAACAAACTGATCACTGAAGAGAAACGTGTAACTCTGTGAGTTGCATTCACACATGGTAATGCAGTTTCTCAGAAAGCTTCTCTTTAGTTATTATGTGAGGACATTTCCTTTATCACCATGGGCCCCTATAGGCTCCCAAATATCACTTTGCAGATTCGACGAGAAGAGTGTTAGCAAACTTCTTCTTGAGGCAGAGATTGTAACTCTGTGAGATGAACTCACAGATCAGAAAGAAGTTTCTCAGAAAGCTTCTTTCACGTTTTGAACGGATGAAATTTCCTTTATCAGCGTAGGCCTCAATGTGATCCAAAGAAGCTCTTCTCAGTTTCCCCAAAGACAGTGTTAATGGACTGCTCCACGAAACATAAGTGTAACTCTGTGAGATGAATTCACACATCACCAAGAAGTTTCTAAGAAAGCTTCTTTCTAGTTTTCATCTGGATATTTCCTTTGTCACTGTAATGTTCATTGCGCTATGAAGTATCTAATTGCAGATCTCCAGAAAACTGTGCTAACAAACTGATCACTGAAGAGAAACGTGTAACTCTGTGAGTTGCATTCACACATGGTAATGCAGTTTCTCAGAAAGCTTCTCTTTAGTTATTATGTGAGGACATTTCCTTTATCACCATGGGCCCCTATAGGCTCCCAAATATCACTTTGCAGATTAGACGAGAAGAGTGTTAGCAAACTTCTTCTTGAGGCAGAGGTTGTAACTCTGTGAGATGAACTCACAGATCAGAAAGAAGTTTCTCAGAAAGCTTCTTTCACGTTTTGAACGGATGAAATTTCCTTTATCAGCGTAGGCCTCAATGTGGTCCAAAGAAGCCCTTCTCAGTTTCCCCAAAGACAGTGTTAATGGACTGTTCCACGAAACATAAGTGTAACTCTGTGAGATGAATTCACACATCAACAAGAAGTTTCTAAGAAAGCTTCCTTCTAGTTTTCACTGTGGATATTTCCTTTGTCACTGTAATGTTCATTGCGCTATGAAGTATCTAATTGCAGATTTCCAGAAAACTGTGCTAACAAACTGATCACTGAAGAGAAACGTGTAACTCTGTGAGTTGCATTCACACATGGTAATGCAGTTTCTCAGAAAGCTTCTCTTTAGTTATTATGTGAGGACATTTCCTTTATCACCATGGGCCCCTATAGGCTCCCAAATATCACTTTGCAGATTAGACGAGAAGAGTGTTAGCAAACTTCTTCTTGAGGCAGAGGTTGTAACTCTGTGAGATGAACTCACAGATCAGAAAGAAGTTTCTCAGAAAGCTTCTTTCACGTTTTGAACGGATGAAATTTCCTTTATCAGCGTAGGCCTCAATGTGGTCCAAAGAAGCCCTTCTCAGTTTCCCCAAAGACAGTGTTAATGGACTGCTTCCACGAAACATAAGTGTAACTCTGTGAGATGAATTCACACATCAACAAGAAGTTTCTAAGAAAGCTTCCTTCTAGTTTTCACTGTCGATATTTCCTTTGTCACTGTAATGTTCATTGCGCTATGAAGTATCTAATTGCAGATTTCCAGAAAACTGTGCTAACAAACTGATCACTGAAGAGAAACGTGTAACTCTGTGAGTTGCATTCACACATGGTAATGCAGTTTCTCAGAAAGCTTCTCTTTAGTTATTATGTGAGGACATTTCCTTTATCACCATGGGCCCCTATAGGCTCCCAAATATCACTTTGCAGATTAGACGAGAAGAGTGTTAGCAAACTTCTTCTTGAGGCAGAGGTTGTAACTCTGTGAGATGAACTCACAGATCAGAAAGAAGTTTCTCAGAAAGCTTCTTTCACGTTTTGAACGGATGAAATTTCCTTTATCAGCGTAGGCCTCAATGTGATCCAAAGAAGCCCTTCTCAGTTTCCCCAAAGACAGTGTTAATGGACTGCTTCCACGAAACATAAGTGTAACTCTGTGAGATGAATTCACACATCAACAAGAAGTTTCTAAGAAAGCTTCCTTCTAGTTTTCACTGTGGATATTTCCTTTGTCACTGTAATGTTCATTGCGCTATGAAGTATCTAATTGCAGATCTCCAGAAAACTATGCTAACAAACTGATCACTGAAGAGAAACGTGTAACTCTGTGAGTTGCATTCACACATGGCAATGCAGTTTCTCAGAATGCTTCTCTTTAGTTATTATGTGAGGATATTTCCTTTATCACCATGGGCCCCAATAGGCTGCCAAATATCACTTTGCAGATTCCACGAAAAGAGTGTTAGCAAACTGCTTCTTGAGGCAGAGATTGTAACTCTGTGAGATGAACTCACAGATCAGAAAGAAGTTTCTCAGTAAGCTTCTTTCTCATTTTTATTGGAAGATGTTTCCCTTGGCCCCATTGTTTTCAAAGGGTTCGGGAATATCTGTTCTCAGATTCCACACAAATAGGGCTAGGCCACGGCCCCACGAAATACAGCTGCAACTTAGTGAGTTGAATTCACACATCACAAAGCGGTTTCTCAGAAAGCTTCTTTCTTTAGTAAGACGAAGTTATTTGTGGTCTTGGAGCGCCACCGTGTGTCCTATTGCAGATTCTGCGAAAACTCTCCTAGCAAGTTTCTCAGTGGAAACAATGATGGACATCTGTGGGCTGAAATCACCCACAACAAAGAAGTTTCTGAGAAGGCTTCTCTGCAGGTTTCTCTGAGGATAGTTCCTTATTCAGCATGCGATTCAACGATATCCAAGACATCACATCTGAGATTCCTCAAATGAGTGCTAGGAAACTCCCCCGAGAAAGGGTGATAGAACACTGTGAAATGAATTCACATATCACAAAGCAGTTTCTCAGAAAGCTTGGTTCTGCTTTCTCTTGGAGGACATTTCTTTCTCCTTCTATTCTTCAAAGCTATCTGAAATATCACTTCTCGGAATCCACGGAAACAGTCCTAAGAAACGGCTGCAAAAACAATGGCGTAACTCTGTGAGTTGCATTCACACATGGCAGTGCAGTTTCTCAGAAAGCTTCTCTTTAGTTATTATGTGAGGATATTTCCTTTATCACCATGGGCCCCTATAGGCTCCCAAATATCACTTTGCAGATTAGACGAGAAGAGTGTTAGCAAACTTCTTCTTGAGGCAGAGGTTGTAACTCTGTGAGATGAACTCACAGATCAGAAAGAAGTTTCTCAGAAAGCTTCTTTCACGTTTTGAACGGATGAAATTTCCTTTATCAGCGTAGGCCTCAATGTGGTCCAAAGAAGCCCTTCTCAGTTTCCCCAAAGACAGTGTTAATGGACTGTTCCACGAAACATAAGTGTAACTCTGTGAGATGAATTCACACATCAACAAGAAGTTTCTAAGAAAGCTTCCTTCTAGTTTTCACTGTGGATATTTCCTTTGTCACTGTAATGTTCATTGCGCTATGAAGTATCTAATTGCAGATTTCCAGAAAACTGTGCTAACAAACTGATCACTGAAGAGAAACGTGTAACTTTGTGAGTTGCATTCACACATGGTAATGCAGTTTCTCAGAAAGCTTCTCTTTAGTTATTATGTGAGGATATTTCCTTTATCACCATGGGCCCCTATAGGCTCCCAAATATCACTTTGCAGATTCCACGAAAAGAGTGTTAGCAAACTGCTTCTTGAGGCAGAGATTGTAACTCTGTGAGATGAACTCACAGATCAGAAAGAAGTTTCTCAGAAAGCTTCTTTCACGTTTTGAACGGATGAAATTTCCTTTATCAGCGTAGGCCTCAATGTGATCCAAAGAAGCTCTTCTCAGTTTCCCCAAAGACAGTGTTAATGGACTGCTCCACGAAACATAAGTGTAACTCTGTGAGATGAATTCACACATCACCAAGAAGTTTCTAAGAAAGCTTCTTTCTAGTTTTCATCTGGATATTTCCTTTGTCACTGTAATGTTCATTGCGCTATGAAGTATCTAATTGCAGATCTCCAGAAAACTGTGCTAACAAACTGATCACTGAAGAGAAACGTGTAACTCTGTGAGTTGCATTCACACATGGTAATGCAGTTTCTCAGAAAGCTTCTCTTTAGTTATTATGTGAGGACATTTCCTTTATCACCATGGGCCCCTATAGGCTCCCAAATATCACTTTGCAGATTAGACGAGAAGAGTGTTAGCAAACTTCTTCTTGAGGCAGAGGTTGTAACTCTGTGAGATGAACTCACAGATCAGAAAGAAGTTTCTCAGAAAGCTTCTTTCACGTTTTGAACGGATGAAATTTCCTTTATCAGCGTAGGCCTCAATGTGATCCAAAGAAGCCCTTCTCAGTTTTCCCCAAAGACAGTGTTAATGGACTGCTCCACGAAACATAAGTGTAACTCTGTGAGATGAATTCACACATCACCAAGAAGTTTCTAATGAAAGCTTCTTTCTAGTTTTCATCTCTGGATATTTCCTTTGTCACTGTAATGTTCATTGCGCTATGAAGTATCTAATTGCAGATCTCCAGAAAACTATGCTAACAAACTGATCACTGAAGAGAAACGTGTAACTCTGTGAGTTGCATTCACACATGGCAATGCAGTTTCTCAGAATGCTTCTCTTTAGTTATTATGTGAGGATATTTCCTTTATCACCATGGGCCCCAATAGGCTGCCAAATATCACTTTGCAGATTCCACGAAAAGAGTGTTAGCAAACTGCTTCTTGAGGCAGAGATTGTAACTCTGTGAGATGAACTCACAGATCAGAAGAAGTTTCTCAGTAAGCTTCTTTCTCATTTTTATTGGAAGATGTTTCCCTTGGCCCCATTGTTTCAAAGGGTTCGGGAATAGTGTTCTCAGATTCCACACAAATAGGGCTAGGCCACGGCCCCACGAATACAGCTGCAACTTAGTGAGTTGAATTCACACATCACAAAGCGGTTTCTCAGAAAGCTCTTTCTTTAGTAAGACGAAGTTATTTGTGGTCTTGGAGCGCCACCGTGTGTCCTATTGCAGATTCTGCGAAAACTCTCCTAGCAAGTTTCTCAGTGGAAACAATGATGGACATCTGTGGGCTGAAATCACCCACAACAAAGAAGTTTCTGAGAAGGCTTCTCTGCAGGTTTCTCTGAGGATAGTTCCTTATTCAGCATGCGATTCAACGATATCCAAGACATCACATCTGAGATTCCTCAAATGAGTGCTAGGAAACTCCCCGAGAAAGGGTGATAGAACACTGTGAAATGAATTCACATATCACAAAGCAGTTTCTCAGAAAGCTTGGTTCTGCTTTCTCTTGGAGGATATTTCTTTTTCCTTCTATTCTTCAAAGCTATCTGAAATATCACTTCTCGGAATCCACGGAAACAGTCCTAAGAAACGGCTGCAAAAACAATGGCGTAACTCTGTGAGTTGCATTCACACATGGCAGTGCAGTTTCTCAGAAAGCTTCTCTTTAGTTATTATGTGAGGATATTTCCTTTATCACCATGGGCCCCTATAGGCTCCCAAATATCACTTTGCAGATTAGACGAGAAGAGTGTTAGCAAACTTTTCTTGAGGCAGAGTTGTTACTCTGTGAGATGAACTCACAATCAGAAAGAAGTTTCTCAGAAAGCTTCTTTCACGTTTTGAACGGATGAAATTTCCTTTATCAGCGTAGGCCTCAATGTGGTCCAAAGAAGCCCTTCTCAGTTTCCCCAAAGACAGTGTTAATGGACTGTTCCACGAAACATAAGTGTAACTCTGTGAGATGAATTCACACATCAACAAGAAGTTTCTAAGAAAGCTTCCTTCTAGTTTTCACTGTGGATATTTCCTTTGTCACTGTAATGTTCATTGCGCTATGAAGTATCTAATTGCAGATTTCCAGAAAACTGTGCTAACAAACTGATCACTGAAGAGAAACGTGTAACTCTGTGAGTTGCATTCACACATGGTAATGCAGTTTCTCAGAAAGCTTCTCTTTAGTTATTATGTGAGGACATTTCCTTTATCACCATGGGCCCCTATAGGCTCCCAAATATCACTTTGCAGATTAGACGAGAAGAGTGTTAGCAAACTTCTTCTTGAGGCAGAGGTTGTAACTCTGTGAGATGAACTCACAGATCAGAAAGAAGTTTCTCAGAAAGCTTCTTTCACGTTTTGAACGGATGAAATTTCCTTTATCAGCGTAGGCCTCAATGTGGTCCAAAGAAGCCCTTCTCAGTTTCCCCAAAGACAGTGTTAATGGACTGTTCCACGAAACATAAGTGTAACTCTGTGAGATGAATTCACACATCAACAAGAAGTTTCTAAGAAAGCTTCCTTCTAGTTTTCACTCTGGATATTTCCTTTGTCACTGTAATGTTCATTGCGCTATGAAGTATCTAATTGCAGATCTCCAGAAAACTGTGCTAACAAACTGATCACTGAAGAGAAACGTGTAACTCTGTGAGTTGCATTCACACATGGTAATGCAGTTTCTCAGAAAGCTTCTCTTTAGTTATTATGTGAGGATATTTCCTTTATCACCATGGGCCCCTATAGGCTCCCAAATATCACTTTGCAGATTCCGACGAGAAGAGTGTTAGCAAACTGCTTCTTGAGGCAGAGATTGTAACTCTGTGAGATGAACTCACAGATCAGAAAGAAGTTTCTCAGAAAGCTTCTTTCACGTTTTGAACGGATGAAATTTCCTTTATCAGCGTAGGCCTCAATGTGATCCAAAGAAGCTCTTCTCAGTTTCCCCAAAGACAGTGTTAATGGACTGCTCCACGAAACATAAGTGTAACTCTGTGAGATGAATTCACACATCACCAAGAAGTTTCTAAGAAAGCTTCTTTCTAGTTTTCATCTGGATATTTCCTTTGTCACTGTAATGTTCATTGCGCTATGAAGTATCTAATTGCAGATCTCCAGAAAACTGTGTTAACAAACTGATCACTGAAGAGAAACGTGAACTTTGTGAGTTGCATTCACACATGGTAATGCAGTTTCTCAGAAAGCTTCTCTTTAGTTATTATGTGAGGACATTTCCTTTATCACCATGGGCCCCTATAGGCTCCCAAATATCACTTTGCAGATTAGACGAGAAGAGTGTTAGCAAACTTCTTCTTGAGGCAGAGGTTGTAACTCTGTGAGATGAACTCACAGATCAGAAAGAAGTTTCTCAGAAAGCTTCTTTCACGTTTTGAACGGATGAAATTTCCTTTATCAGCGTAGGCCTCAATGTGATCCAAAGAAGCCCTTCTCAGTTTTCCCCAAAGACAGTGTTAATGGACTGCTCCACGAAACATAAGTGTAACTCTGTGAGATGAATTCACACATCACCAAGAAGTTTCTATGAAAGCTTCTTTCAAGTTTTCATCTCTGGATATTTCCTTTGTCACTGTAATGTTCATTGCGCTATGAAGTATCTAATTGCAGATCTCCAGAAAACTATGCTAACAAACTGATCACTGAAGAGAAACGTGTAACTCTGTGAGTTGCATTCACACATGGCAATGCAGTTTCTCAGAATGCTTCTCTTTAGTTATTATGTGAGGATATTTCCTTTATCACCATGGGCCCCAATAGGCTGCCAAATATCACTTTGCAGATTCCACGAAAAGAGTGTTAGCAAACTGCTTCTTGAGGCAGAGATTGTAACTCTGTGAGATGAACTCACAGATCAGAAAGAAGTTTCTCAGTAAGCTTCTTTCTCATTTTTATTGGAAGATGTTTCCCTTGGCCCCATTGTTTTCAAAGGGTTCGGGAATAGTGTTCTCAGATTCCACACAAATAGGGCTAGGCCACGGCCCCGCGATATACAGCTGCAACTTAGTGAGTTGAATTCACACATCACAAAGCGGTTTCTCAGAAAGCTTCTTTCTTTAGTAAGACGAAGTTATTTGTGGTCTTGGAGCGCCACCGTGTGTCCTATTGCAGATTCTGCGAAAACTCTCCTAGCAAGTTTCTCAGTGGAAACAATGATGGACATCTGTGGGCTGAAATCACCCACAACAAAGAAGTTTCTGAGAAGGCTTCTCTGCAGGTTTCTCTGAGGATAGTTCCTTATTCAGCATGCGATTCAACGATATCCAAGACATCACATCTGAGATTCCTCAAATGAGTGCTAGGAAACTCCCCCGAGAAAGGGTGATAGAACACTGTGAAATGAATTCACATATCACAAAGCAGTTTCTCAGAAAGCTTGGTTCTGCTTTCTCTTGGAGGATATTTCTTTTTCCTTCTATTCTTCAAAGCTATCTGAAATATCACTTCTCGGAATCCACGGAAACAGTCCTAAGAAACGGCTGCAAAAACAATGGCGTAACTCTGTGAGTTGCATTCACACATGGCAGTGCAGTTTCTCAGAAAGCTTCTCTTTAGTTATTATGTGAGGATATTTCCTTTATCACCATGGGCCCCTATAGGCTCCCAAATATCACTTTGCAGATTAGACGAGAAGAGTGTTAGCAAACTTCTTCTTGAGGCAGAGTTGTTAACTCTGTGAGATGAACTCACAAATCAGAAAGAAGTTTCTCAGAAAGCTTTTTCACGTTTTGAACGGATGAAATTTCCTTTATCAGCGTAGGCCTCATGTGGTCCAAAGAAGCCCTTCTCAGTTTCCCCAAAGACAGTGTTAATGGACTGTTCCACGAAACATAAGTGTAACTCTGTGAGATGAATTCACACATCAACAAGAAGTTTCTAAGAAAGCTTCCTTCTAGTTTTCACTGTCGATATTTCCTTTGTCACTGTAATGTTCATTGCGCTATGAAGTATCTAATTGCAGATTTCCAGAAAACTGTGCTAACAAACTGATCACTGAAGAGAAACGTGTAACTCTGTGAGTTGCATTCACACATGGTAATGCAGTTTCTCAGAAAGCTTCTCTTTAGTTATTATGTGAGGACATTTCCTTTATCACCATGGGCCCCTATAGGCTCCCAAATATCACTTTGCAGATTAGACGAGAAGAGTGTTAGCAAACTTCTTCTTGAGGCAGAGGTTGTAACTCTGTGAGATGAACTCACAGATCAGAAAGAAGTTTCTCAGAAAGCTTCTTTCACGTTTTGAACGGATGAAATTTCCTTTATCAGCGTAGGCCTCAATGTGATCCAAAGAAGCCCTTCTCAGTTTCCCCAAAGACAGTGTTAATGGACTGCTTCCACGAAACATAAGTGTAACTCTGTGAGATGAATTCACACATCAACAAGAAGTTTCTAAGAAAGCTTCTTTCTAGTTTTCATCTCTGGATATTTCCTTTGTCACTGTAATGTTCATTGCGCTATGAAGTATCTAATTGCAGATCTCCAGAAAACTATGCTAACAAACTGATCACTGAAGAGAAACGTGTAACTCTGTGAGTTGCATTCACACATGGTAATGCAGTTTCTCAGAAAGCTTCTCTTTAGTTATTATGTGAGGATATTTCCTTTATCACCATGGGCCCCTATAGGCTCCCAAATATCACTTTGCAGATTCCACGAAGAAGAGTGTTAGCAAACTGCTTCTTGAGGCAGAGATTGTAACTCTGTGAGATGAACTCACAGATCAGAAAGAAGTTTCTCAGAAAGCTTCTTTCACGTTTTGAACGGATGAAATTTCCTTTATCAGCGTAGGCCTCAATGTGGTCCAAAGAAGCCCTTCTCAGTTTCCCCAAAGACAGTGTTAATGGACTGTTCCACGAAACATAAGTGTAACTCTGTGAGATGAATTCACACATCAACAAGAAGTTTCTAAGAAAGCTTCCTTCTAGTTTTCACTGTGGATATTTCCTTTGTCACTGTAATGTTCATTGCGCTATGAAGTATCTAATTGCAGATTTCCAGAAAACTGTGCTAACAAACTGATCACTGAAGAGAAACGTGTAACTTTGTGAGTTGCATTCACACATGGTAATGCAGTTTCTCAGAAAGCTTCTCTTTAGTTATTATGTGAGGATATTTCCTTTATCACCATGGGCCCCTATAGGCTCCCAAATATCACTTTGCAGATTCCACGAAAAGAGTGTTAGCAAACTGCTTCTTGAGGCAGAGATTGTAACTCTGTGAGATGAACTCACAGATCAGAAAGAAGTTTCTCAGAAAGCTTCTTTCACGTTTTGAACGGATGAAATTTCCTTTATCAGCGTAGGCCTCAATGTGATCCAAAGAAGCTCTTCTCAGTTTCCCCAAAGACAGTGTTAATGGACTGCTCCACGAAACATAAGTGTAACTCTGTGAGATGAATTCACACATCACCAAGAAGTTTCTAAGAAAGCTTCTTTCTAGTTTTCATCTGGATATTTCCTTTGTCACTGTAATGTTCATTGCGCTATGAAGTATCTAATTGCAGATCTCCAGAAAACTGTGT
Organism: Rhinopithecus roxellana; assembly: GCF_007565055.1. Taxonomy (NCBI): domain Eukaryota; kingdom Metazoa; phylum Chordata; class Mammalia; order Primates; family Cercopithecidae; genus Rhinopithecus; species Rhinopithecus roxellana. The sequence goes on along the minus strand of NC_044552.1, from coordinate 108,518,618 downwards.
TAACAAACTGATCACTGAAGAGAAACGTGTAAACTTTGTGAGTTGCATTCACACATGGTAATGCAGTTTCTCAGAAAGCTTCTCTTTAGTTATTATGTGAGGACATTTCCTTTATCACCATGGGCCCCTATAGGCTCCCAAATATCACTTTGCAGATTAGACGAGAAGAGTGTTAGCAAACTTCTTCTTGAGGCAGAGGTTGTAACTCTGTGAGATGAACTCACAGATCAGAAAGAAGTTTCTCAGAAAGCTTCTTTCACGTTTTGAACGGATGAAATTTCCTTTATCAGCGTAGGCCTCAATGTGGTCCAAAGAAGCCCTTCTCAGTTTCCCCAAAGACAGTGTTAATGGACTGTTCCACGAAACATAAGTGTAACTCTGTGAGATGAATTCACACATCAACAAGAAGTTTCTAAGAAAGCTTCCTTCTAGTTTTCACTGTGGATATTTCCTTTGTCACTGTAATGTTCATTGCGCTATGAAGTATCTAATTGCAGATTTCCAGAAAACTGTGCTAACAAACTGATCACTGAAGAGAAACGTGTAACTCTGTGAGTTGCATTCACACATGGTAATGCAGTTTCTCAGAAAGCTTCTCTTTAGTTATTATGTGAGGACATTTCCTTTATCACCATGGGCCCCTATAGGCTCCCAAATATCACTTTGCAGATTAGACGAGAAGAGTGTTAGCAAACTTCTTCTTGAGGCAGAGGTTGTAACTCTGTGAGATGAACTCACAGATCAGAAAGAAGTTTCTCAGAAAGCTTCTTTCACGTTTTGAACGGATGAAATTTCCTTTATCAGCGTAGGCCTCAATGTGGTCCAAAGAAGCCCTTCTCAGTTTCCCCAAAGACAGTGTTAATGGACTGTTCCACGAAACATAAGTGTAACTCTGTGAGATGAATTCACACATCAACAAGAAGTTTCTAAGAAAGCTTCCTTCTAGTTTTCACTGTCGATATTTCCTTTGTCACTGTAATGTTCATTGCGCTATGAAGTATCTAATTGCAGATTTCCAGAAAACTGTGCTAACAAACTGATCACTGAAGAGAAACGTGTAACTCTGTGAGTTGCATTCACACATGGTAATGCAGTTTCTCAGAAAGCTTCTCTTTAGTTATTATGTGAGGACATTTCCTTTATCACCATGGGCCCCTATAGGCTCCCAAATATCACTTTGCAGATTAGACGAGAAGAGTGTTAGCAAACTTCTTCTTGAGGCAGAGGTTGTAACTCTGTGAGATGAACTCACAGATCAGAAAGAAGTTTCTCAGAAAGCTTCTTTCACGTTTTGAACGGATGAAATTTCCTTTATCAGCGTAGGCCTCAATGTGGTCCAAAGAAGCCCTTCTCAGTTTCCCCAAAGACAGTGTTAATGGACTGTTCCACGAAACATAAGTGTAACTCTATGAGATGAATTCACACATCAACAAGAAGTTTCTAAGAAAGCTTCCTTCTAGTTTTCACTGTGGATATTTCCTTTGTCACTGTAATGTTCATTGCGCTATGAAGTATCTAATTGCAGATCTCCAGAAAACTATGCTAACAAACTGATCACTGAAGAGAAACGTGTAACTCTGTGAGTTGCATTCACACATGGCAATGCAGTTTCTCAGAATGCTTCTCTTTAGTTATTATGTGAGGATATTTCCTTTATCACCATGGGCCCCAATAGGCTGCCAAATATCACTTTGCAGATTCCACGAAAAGAGTGTTAGCAAACTGCTTCTTGAGGCAGAGATTGTAACTCTGTGAGATGAACTCACAGATCAGAAAGAAGTTTCTCAGTAAGCTTCTTTCTCATTTTTATTGGAAGATGTTTCCCTTGGCCCCATTGTTTTCAAAGGGTTCGGGAATATCTGTTCTCAGATTCCACACAAATAGGGCTAGGCCACGGCCCCACGAAATACAGCTGCAACTTAGTGAGTTGAATTCACACATCACAAAGCGGTTTCTCAGAAAGCTTCTTTCTTTAGTAAGACGAAGTTATTTGTGGTCTTGGAGCGCCACCGTGTGTCCTATTGCAGATTCTGCGAAAACTCTCCTAGCAAGTTTCTCAGTGGAAACAATGATGGACATCTGTGGGCTGAAATCACCCACAACAAAGAAGTTTCTGAGAAGGCTTCTCTGCAGGTTTCTCTGAGGATAGTTCCTTATTCAGCATGCGATTCAACGATATCCAAGACATCACATCTGAGATTCCTCAAATGAGTGCTAGGAAACTCCCCCGAGAAAGGGTGATAGAACACTGTGAAATGAATTCACATATCACAAAGCAGTTTCTCAGAAAGCTTGGTTCTGCTTTCTCTTGGAGGACATTTCTTTCTCCTTCTATTCTTCAAAAGCTATCTGAAAATCACTTCTCGGAATCCACGGAAACAGTCCTAAGAAACGGCTGCAAAAACAATGGCGTAACTCTGTGAGTTGCATTCACACATGGCAGTGCAGTTTCTCAGAAAGCTTCTCTTTAGTTATTATGTGAGGATATTTCCTTTATCACCATGGGCCCCTATAGGCTCCCAAATATCACTTTGCAGATTAGACGAGAAGAGTGTTAGCAAACTTCTTCTTGAGGCAGAGGTTGTAACTCTGTGAGATGAACTCACAGATCAGAAAGAAGTTTCTCAGAAAGCTTCTTTCACGTTTTGAACGGATGAAATTTCCTTTATCAGCGTAGGCCTCAATGTGGTCCAAAGAAGCCCTTCTCAGTTTCCCCAAAGACAGTGTTAATGGACTGTTCCACGAAACATAAGTGTAACTCTGTGAGATGAATTCACACATCAACAAGAAGTTTCTAAGAAAGCTTCCTTCTAGTTTTCACTGTGGATATTTCCTTTGTCACTGTAATGTTCATTGCGCTATGAAGTATCTAATTGCAGATTTCCAGAAAACTGTGCTAACAAACTGATCACTGAAGAGAAACGTGTAACTTTGTGAGTTGCATTCACACATGGTAATGCAGTTTCTCAGAAAGCTTCTCTTTAGTTATTATGTGAGGATATTTCCTTTATCACCATGGGCCCCTATAGGCTCCCAAATATCACTTTGCAGATTCCACGAAAAGAGTGTTAGCAAACTGCTTCTTGAGGCAGAGATTGTAACTCTGTGAGATGAACTCACAGATCAGAAAGAAGTTTCTCAGAAAGCTTCTTTCACGTTTTGAACGGATGAAATTTCCTTTATCAGCGTAGGCCTCAATGTGATCCAAAGAAGCTCTTCTCAGTTTCCCCAAAGACAGTGTTAATGGACTGCTCCACGAAACATAAGTGTAACTCTGTGAGATGAATTCACACATCACCAAGAAGTTTCTAAGAAAGCTTCTTTCTAGTTTTCATCTGGATATTTCCTTTGTCACTGTAATGTTCATTGCGCTATGAAGTATCTAATTGCAGATCTCCAGAAAACTGTGTTAACAAACTGATCACTGAAGAGAAACGTGTAACTTTGTGAGTTGCATTCACACATGGTAATGCAGTTTCTCAGAAAGCTTCTCTTTAGTTATTATGTGAGGACATTTCCTTTATCACCATGGGCCCCTATAGGCTCCCAAATATCACTTTGCAGATTAGACGAGAAGAGTGTTAGCAAACTTCTTCTTGAGGCAGAGGTTGTAACTCTGTGAGATGAACTCACAGATCAGAAAGAAGTTTCTCAGAAAGCTTCTTTCACGTTTTGAACGGATGAAATTTCCTTTATCAGCGTAGGCCTCAATGTGATCCAAAGAAGCCCTTCTCAGTTTCCCCAAAGACAGTGTTAATGGACTGCTCCACGAAACATAAGTGTAACTCTGTGAGATGAATTCACACATCACCAAGAAGTTTCTATGAAAGCTTCTTTCTAGTTTTCATCTCTGGATATTTCCTTTGTCACTGTAATGTTCATTGCGCTATGAAGTATCTAATTGCAGATCTCCAGAAAACTATGCTAACAAACTGATCACTGAAGAGAAACGTGTAACTCTGTGAGTTGCATTCACACATGGCAATGCAGTTTCTCAGAATGCTTCTCTTTAGTTATTATGTGAGGATATTTCCTTTATCACCATGGGCCCCAATAGGCTGCCAAATATCACTTTGCAGATTCCACGAAAAGAGTGTTAGCAAACTGCTTCTTGAGGCAGAGATTGTAACTCTGTGAGATGAACTCACAGATCAGAAAGAAGTTTCTCAGTAAGCTTCTTTCTCATTTTTATTGGAAGATGTTTCCCTGGCCCCATTGTTTTCAAAGGGTTCGGGAATAGTTGTTCTCAGATTCCACACAAATAGGGCTAGGCCACGGCCCCGCGATATACAGCTGCAACTTAGTGAGTTGAATTCACACATCACAAAGCGGTTTCTCAGAAAGCTTCTTTCTTTAGTAAGACGAAGTTATTTGTGGTCTTGGAGCGCCACCGTGTGTCCTATTGCAGATTCTGCGAAAACTCTCCTAGCAAGTTTCTCAGTGGAAACAATGATGGACATCTGTGGGCTGAAATCACCCACAACAAAGAAGTTTCTGAGAAGGCTTCTCTGCAGGTTTCTCTGAGGATAGTTCCTTATTCAGCATGCGATTCAACGATATCCAAGACATCACATCTGAGATTCCTCAAATGAGTGCTAGGAAACTCCCCCGAGAAAGGGTGATAGAACACTGTGAAATGAATTCACATATCACAAAGCAGTTTCTCAGAAAGCTTGGTTCTGCTTTCTCTTGGAGGATATTTCTTTTTCCTTCTATTCTTCAAAGCTATCTGAAATATCACTTCTCGGAATCCACGGAAACAGTCCTAAGAAACGGCTGCAAAAACAATGGCGTAACTCTGTGAGTTGCATTCACACATGGCAGTGCAGTTTCTCAGAAAGCTTCTCTTTAGTTATTATGTGAGGATATTTCCTTTATCACCATGGGCCCCTATAGGCTCCCAAATATCACTTTGCAGATTAGACGAGAAGAGTGTTAGCAAACTTCTTCTTGAGGCAGAGGTTGTAACTCTGTGAGATGAACTCACAGATCAGAAAGAAGTTTCTCAGAAAGCTTCTTTCACGTTTTGAACGGATGAAATTTCCTTTATCAGCGTAGGCCTCAATGTGGTCTAAAGAAGCCCTTCTCAGTTTCCCCAAAGACAGTGTTAATGGACTGTTCCACGAAACATAAGTGTAACTCTGTGAGATGAATTCACACATCAACAAGAAGTTTCTAAGAAAGCTTCTTTCTAGTTTTCATCTGTGGATATTTCCTTTGTCACTGTAATGTTCATTGCGCTATGAAGTATCTAATTGCAGATTTCCAGAAAACTGTGCTAACAAACTGATCACTGAAGAGAAACGTGTAACTCTGTGAGTTGCATTCACACATGGTAATGCAGTTTCTCAGAAAGCTTCTCTTTAGTTATTATGTGAGGACATTTCCTTTATCACCATGGGCCCCTATAGGCTCCCAAATATCACTTTGCAGATTAGACGAGAAGAGTGTTAGCAAACTTCTTCTTGAGGCAGAGGTTGTAACTCTGTGAGATGAACTCACAGATCAGAAAGAAGTTTCTCAGAAAGCTTCTTTCACGTTTTGAACGGATGAAATTTCCTTTATCAGCGTAGGCCTCAATGTGATCCAAAGAAGCCCTTCTCAGTTTCCCCAAAGACAGTGTTAATGGACTGCTCCACGAAACATAAGTGTAACTCTGTGAGATGAATTCACACATCAACAAGAAGTTTCTAAGAAAGCTTCCTTCTAGTTTTCACTGTGGATATTTCCTTTGTCACTGTAATGTTCATTGCGCTATGAAGTATCTAACTGCAGATTTCCAGAAAACTGTGCTAACAAACTGATCACTGAAGAGAAACGTGTAACTCTGTGAGTTGCATTCACACATGGTAATGCAGTTTCTCAGAAAGCTTCTCTTTAGTTATTATGTGAGGACATTTCCTTTATCACCATGGGCCCCTATAGGCTCCCAAATATCACTTTGCAGATTAGACGAGAAGAGTGTTAGCAAACTTCTTCTTGAGGCAGAGGTTGTAACTCTGTGAGATGAACTCACAGATCAGAAAGAAGTTTCTCAGAAAGCTTCTTTCACGTTTTGAACGGATGAAATTTCCTTTATCAGCGTAGGCCTCAATGTGATCCAAAGAAGCCCTTCTCAGTTTCCCCAAAGACAGTGTTAATGGACTGCTCCACGAAACATAAGTGTAACTCTGTGAGATGAATTCACACATCACCAAGAAGTTTCTAAGAAAGCTTCTTTCTAGTTTTCATCTGGATATTTCCTTTGTCACTGTAATGTTCATTGCGCTATGAAGTATCTAATTGCAGATCTCCAGAAAACTGTGCTAACAAACTGATCACTGAAGAGAAACGTGTAACTCTGTGAGTTGCATTCACACATGGTAATGCAGTTTCTCAGAAAGCTTCTCTTTAGTTATTATGTGAGGATATTTCCTTTATCACCATGGGCCCCTATAGGCTCCCAAATATCACTTTGCAGATTCCACGAGAAGAGTGTTAGCAAACTGCTTCTTGAGGCAGAGATTGTAACTCTGTGAGATGAACTCACAGATCAGAAAGAAGTTTCTCAGAAAGCTTCTTTCACGTTTTGAACGGATGAAATTTCCTTTATCAGCGTAGGCCTCAATGTGATCCAAAGAAGCCCTTCTCAGTTTCCCCAAAGACAGTGTTAATGGACTGCTCCACGAAACATAAGTGTAACTCTGTGAGATGAATTCACACATCACCAAGAAGTTTCTAAGAAAGCTTCTTCTAGTTTTCATCTTGGATATTTCCTTTGTCACTGTAATGTTCATTGCGCTATGAAGTATCTAATTGCAGATCTCCAGAAAACTGTGCTAACAAACTGATCACTGAAGAGAAACGTGTAACTTTGTGAGTTGCATTCACACATGGTAATGCAGTTTCTCAGAAAGCTTCTCTTTAGTTATTATGTGAGGATATTTCCTTTATCACCATGGGCCCCTATAGGCTCCCAAATATCACTTTGCAGATTCGACGAGAAGAGTGTTAGCAAACTGCTTCTTGAGGCAGAGATTGTAACTCTGTGAGATGAACTCACAGATCAGAAAGAAGTTTCTCAGAAAGCTTCTTTCACGTTTTGAACGGATGAAATTTCCTTTATCAGCGTAGGCCTCAATGTGATCCAAAGAAGCCCTTCTCAGTTTCCCCAAAGACAGTGTTAATGGACTGCTCCACGAAACATAAGTGTAACTCTGTGAGATGAATTCACACATCACCAAGAAGTTTCTAAGAAAGCTTCTTTCTAGTTTTCATCTGGATATTTCCTTTGTCACTGTAATGTTCATTACGCTATGAAGTATCTAATTGCAGATCTCCAGAAAACTGTGCTTACAAACTGATCACTGAAGAGAAACGTGTAACTCTGTGAGTTGCATTCACACATGGTAATGCAGTTTCTCAGAAAGCTTCTCTTTAGTTATTATGTGAGGACATTTCCTTTATCACCAGTGGCCCCTATAGGCTCCCAAATATCACTTTACAGATTAGACGAGAAGAGTGTTAGCAAACTTCTTCTTGAGGCAGAGATTGTAACTCTGTGAGATGAACTCACAGATCAGAAAGAAGTTTCTCAGAAAGCTTCTTTCACGTTTTGAACGATGAAATTTCCTTTATCAGCGTAGGCCTCAATGTGATCCAAAGAAGCTCTTCTCAGTTTCCCCAAAGACAGTGTTAATGGACTGCTCCACGAAACATAAGTGTAACTCTGTGAGATGAATTCACACATCACCAAGAAGTTTCTAAGAAAGCTTCTTTCTAGTTTTCATCTGGATATTTCCTTTGTCACTGTAATGTTCATTGCGCTATGAAGTATCTAATTGCAGATCTCCAGAAAACTGTGCTAACAAACTGATCACTGAAGAGAAACGTGTAACTCTGTGAGTTGCATTCACACATGGTAATGCAGTTTCTCAGAAAGCTTCTCTTTAGTTATTATGTGAGGACATTTCCTTTATCACCATGGGCCCCTATAGGCTCCCAAATATCACTTTGCAGATTAGACGAGAAGAGTGTTAGCAAACTTCTTCTTGAGGCAGAGGTTGTAACTCTGTGAGATGAACTCACAGATCAGAAAGAAGTTTCTCAGAAAGCTTCTTTCACGTTTTGAACGGATGAAATTTCCTTTATCAGCGTAGGCCTCAATGTGATCCAAAGAAGCCCTTCTCAGTTTCCCCAAAGACAGTGTTAATGGACTGCTCCACGAAACATAAGTGTAACTCTGTGAGATGAATTCACACATCAACAAGAAGTTTCTAAGAAAGCTTCTTTCTAGTTTTCATCTGGATATTTCCTTTGTCACTGTAATGTTCATTGCGCTATGAAGTATCTAATTGCAGATCTCCAGAAAACTGTGCTAACAAACTGATCACTGAAGAGAAACGTGTAACTCTGTGAGTTGCATTCACACATGGTAATGCAGTTTCTCAGAAAGCTTCTCTTTAGTTATTATGTGAGGACATTTCCTTTATCACCATGGGCCCCTATAGGCTCCCAAATATCACTTTGCAGATTAGACGAGAAGAGTGTTAGCAAACTTCTTCTTGAGGCAGAGGTTGTAACTCTGTGAGATGAACTCACAGATCAGAAAGAAGTTTCTCAGAAAGCTTCTTTCACGTTTTGAACGGATGAAATTTCCTTTATCAGCGTAGGCCTCAATGTGATCCAAAGAAGCCCTTCTCAGTTTCCCCAAAGACAGTGTTAATGGACTGCTCCACGAAACATAAGTGTAACTCTGTGAGATGAATTCACACATCAACAAGAAGTTTCTAAGAAAGCTTCTTTCTAGTTTTCATCTGGATATTTCCTTTGTCACTGTAATGTTCATTGCGCTATGAAGTATCTAATTGCAGATCTCCAGAAAACTGTGCTAACAAACTGATCACTGAAGAGAAACGTGTAACTCTGTGAGTTGCATTCACACATGGTAATGCAGTTTCTCAGAAAGCTTCTCTTTAGTTATTATGTGAGGATATTTCCTTTATCACCATGGGCCCCTATAGGCTCCCAAATATCACTTTGCAGATTCCACGAGAAGAGTGTTAGCAAACTGCTTCTTGAGGCAGAGGATTGTAACTCTGTGAGATGAACTCACAGATCAGAAAGAAGTTTCTCAGAAAGCTTCTTTCACGTTTTGAACGGATGAAATTTCCTTTATCAGCGTAGGCCTCAATGTGGTCCAAAGAAGCCCTTCTCAGTTTCCCCAAAGACAGTGTTAATGGACTGTTCCACGAAACATAAGTGTAACTCTGTGAGATGAATTCACACATCAACAAGAAGTTTCTAAGAAAGCTTCCTTCTAGTTTTCACTGTGGATATTTCCTTTGTCACTGTAATGTTCATTGCGCTATGAAGTATCTAATTGCAGATTTCCAGAAAACTGTGCTAACAAACTGATCACTGAAGAGAAACGTGTAACTTTGTGAGTTGCATTCACACATGGTAATGCAGTTTCTCAGAAAGCTTCTCTTTAGTTATTATGTGAGGATATTTCCTTTATCACCATGGGCCCCTATAGGCTCCCAAATATCACTTTGCAGATTCCGACGAAAAGAGTGTTAGCAAACTGCTTCTTGAGGCAGAGATTGTAACTCTGTGAGATGAACTCACAGATCAGAAAGAAGTTTCTCAGAAAGCTTCTTTCACGTTTTGAACGGATGAAATTTCCTTTATCAGCGTAGGCCTCAATGTGATCCAAAGAAGCTCTTCTCAGTTTCCCCAAAGACAGTGTTAATGGACTGCTCCACGAAACATAAGTGTAACTCTGTGAGATGAATTCACACATCACCAAGAAGTTTCTAAGAAAGCTTCTTTCTAGTTTTCATCTGGATATTTCCTTTGTCACTGTAATGTTCATTGCGCTATGAAGTATCTAATTGCAGATCTCCAGAAAACTGTGTTAACAAACTGATCACTGAAGAGAAACGTGTAACTTTGTGAGTTGCATTCACACATGGTAATGCAGTTTCTCAGAAAGCTTCTCTTTAGTTATTATGTGAGGACATTTCCTTTATCACCATGGGCCCCTATAGGCTCCCAAATATCACTTTGCAGATTAGACGAGAAGAGTGTTAGCAAACTTCTTCTTGAGGCAGAGGTTGTAACTCTGTGAGATGAACTCACAGATCAGAAAGAAGTTTCTCAGAAAGCTTCTTTCACGTTTTGAACGGATGAAATTTCCTTTATCAGCGTAGGCCTCAATGTGATCCAAAGAAGCCCTTCTCAGTTTCCCCAAAGACAGTGTTAATGGACTGCTCCACGAAACATAAGTGTAACTCTGTGAGATGAATTCACACATCACCAAGAAGTTTCTAAGAAAGCTTCTTTCTAGTTTTCATCTTGGATATTTCCTTTGTCACTGTAATGTTCATTGCGCTATGAAGTATCTAATTGCAGATCTCCAGAAAACTGTGCTAACAAACTGATCACTGAAGAGAAACGTGTAACTCTGTGAGTTGCATTCACACATGGTAATGCAGTTTCTCAGAAAGCTTCTCTTTAGTTATTATGTGAGGACATTTCCTTTATCACCATGGGCCCCTATAGGCTCCCAAATATCACTTTGCAGATTCCACGAGAAGAGTGTTAGCAAACTTCTTCTTGAGGCAGAGATTGTAACTCTGTGAGATGAACTCACAGATCAGAAAGAAGTTTCTCAGAAAGCTTCTTTCACGTTTTGAACGGATGAAATTTCCTTTATCAGCGTAGGCCTCAATGTGATCCAAAGAAGCCCTTCTCAGTTTCCCCAAAGACAGTGTTAATGGACTGCTCCACGAAACATAAGTGTAACTCTGTGAGATGAATTCACACATCAACAAGAAGTTTCTAAGAAAGCTTCCTTCTAGTTTTCATCTGTGGATATTTCCTTTGTCACTGTAATGTTCATTGCGCTATGAAGTATCTAATTGCAGATCTCCAGAAAACTGTGCTAACAAACTGATCACTGAAGAGAAACGTGTAACTTTGTGAGTTGCATTCACACATGGTAATGCAGTTTCTCAGAAAGCTTCTCTTTAGTTATTATGTGAGGACATTTCCTTTATCACCATGGGCCCCTATAGGCTCCCAAATATCACTTTGCAGATTAGACGAGAAGAGTGTTAGCAAACTTCTTCTTGAGGCAGAGGTTGTAACTCTGTGAGATGAACTCACAGATCAGAAAGAAGTTTCTCAGAAAGCTTCTTTCACGTTTTGAACGGATGAAATTTCCTTTATCAGCGTAGGCCTCAATGTGATCCAAAGAAGCCCTTCTCAGTTTCCCCAAAGACAGTGTTAATGGACTGCTCCACGAAACATAAGTGTAACTCTGTGAGATGAATTCACACATCACCAAGAAGTTTCTAATGAAAGCTTCTTTCTAGTTTTCATCTGGATATTTCCTTTGTCACTGTAATGTTCATTGCGCTATGAAGTATCTAATTGCAGATCTCCAGAAAACTATGCTAACAAACTGATCACTGAAGAGAAACGTGTAACTCTGTGAGTTGCATTCACACATGGTAATGCAGTTTCTCAGAATGCTTCTCTTTAGTTATTATGTGAGGATATTTCCTTTATCACCATGGGCCCCTATAGGCTCCCAAATATCACTTTGCAGATTCCACGAAAGAGTGTTAGCAAACTGCTTCTTGAGGCAGAGATTGTAACTCTGTGAGATGAACTCACAGATCAGAAAGAAGTTTCTCAGAAAGCTTCTTTCACGTTTTGAACGGATGAAATTTCCTTTATCAGCGTAGGCCTCAATGTGATCCAAAGAAGCTCTTCTCAGTTTCCCCAAAGACAGTGTTAATGGACTGCTCCACGAAACATAAGTGTAACTCTGTGAGATGAATTCACACATCAACAAGAAGTTTCTAAGAAAGCTTCTTTCTAGTTTTCATCTGGATATTTCCTTTGTCACTGTAATGTTCATTGCGCTATGAAGTATCTAATTGCAGATCTCCAGAAAACTGTGCTAACAAACTGATCACTGAAGAGAAACGTGTAACTTTGTGAGTTGCATTCACACATGGTAATGCAGTTTCTCAGAAAGCTTCTCTTTAGTTATTATGTGAGGACATTTCCTTTATCACCATGGGCCCCTATAGGCTCCCAAATATCACTTTGCAGATTAGACGAGAAGAGTGTTAGCAAACTTCTTCTTGAGGCAGAGGTTGTAACTCTGTGAGATGAACTCACAGATCAGAAAGAAGTTTCTCAGAAAGCTTCTTTCACGTTTTGAACGGATGAAATTTCCTTTATCAGCGTAGGCCTCAATGTGATCCAAAGAAGCCCTTCTCAGTTTCCCCAAAGACAGTGTTAATGGACTGCTCCACGAAACATAAGTGTAACTCTGTGAGATGAATTCACACATCACCAAGAAGTTTCTAATGAAAGCTTCTTTCTAGTTTTCATCTCTGGATATTTCCTTTGTCACTGTAATGTTCATTGCGCTATGAAGTATCTAATTGCAGATCTCCAGAAAACTAGTGCTAACAAACTGATCACTGAAGAGAAACGTGTAACTCTGTGAGTTGCATTCACACATGGTAATGCAGTTTCTCAGAAAGCTTCTCTTTAGTTATTATGTGAGGATATTTCCTTTATCACCATGGGCCCCTATAGGCTCCCAAATATCACTTTGCAGATTCCACGAAAAGAGTGTTAGCAAACTGCTTCTTGAGGCAGAGATTGTAACTCTGTGAGATGAACTCACAGATCAGAAAGAAGTTTCTCAGAAAGCTTCTTTCACGTTTTGAACGGATGAAATTTCCTTTATCAGCGTAGGCCTCAATGTGGTCCAAAGAAGCCCTTCTCAGTTTCCCCAAAGACAGTGTTAATGGACTGCTCCACGAAACATAAGTGTAACTCTGTGAGATGAATTCACACATCAACAAGAAGTTTCTAAGAAAGCTTCCTTCTAGTTTTCACTGTGGATATTTCCTTTGTCACTGTAATGTTCATTGCGCTATGAAGTATCTAATTGCAGATTTCCAGAAAACTGTGCTAACAAACTGATCACTGAAGAGAAACGTGTAACTTTGTGAGTTGCATTCACACATGGTAATGCAGTTTCTCAGAAAGCTTCTCTTTAGTTATTATGTGAGGATATTTCCTTTATCACCATGGGCCCCTATAGGCTCCCAAATATCACTTTGCAGATTCCACGAGAAGAGTGTTAGCAAACTGCTTCTTGAGGCAGAGATTGTAACTCTGTGAGATGAACTCACAGATCAGAAAGAAGTTTCTCAGAAAGCTTCTTTCACGTTTTGAACGGATGAAATTTCCTTTATCAGCGTAGGCCTCAATGTGATCCAAAGAAGCTCTTCTCAGTTTCCCCAAAGACAGTGTTAATGGACTGCTCCACGAAACATAAGTGTAACTCTGTGAGATGAATTCACACATCACCAAGAAGTTTCTAAGAAAGCTTCTTTCTAGTTTTCATCTGGATATTTCCTTTGTCACTGTAATGTTCATTGCGCTATGAAGTATCTAATTGCAGATCTCCAGAAAACTGTGCTAACAAACTGATCACTGAAGAGAAACGTGTAACTTTGTGAGTTGCATTCACACATGGTAATGCAGTTTCTCAGAAAGCTTCTCTTTAGTTATTATGTGAGGACATTTCCTTTATCACCATGGGCCCCTATAGGCTCCCAAATATCACTTTGCAGATTAGACGAGAAGAGTGTTAGCAAACTTCTTCTTGAGGCAGAGGTTGTAACTCTGTGAGATGAACTCACAGATCAGAAAGAAGTTTCTCAGAAAGCTTCTTTCACGTTTTGAACGGATGAAATTTCCTTTATCAGCGTAGGCCTCAATGTGATCCAAAGAAGCCCTTCTCAGTTTCCCCAAAGACAGTGTTAATGGACTGCTCCACGAAACATAAGTGTAACTCTGTGAGATGAATTCACACATCACCAAGAAGTTTCTATGAAAGCTTCTTTCTAGTTTTCATCTCTGGATATTTCCTTTGTCACTGTAATGTTCATTGCGCTATGAAGTATCTAATTGCAGATCTCCAGAAAACTATGCTAACAAACTGATCACTGAAGAGAAACGTGTAACTCTGTGAGTTGCATTCACACATGGCAATGCAGTTTCTCAGAAAGCTTCTCTTTAGTTATTATGTGAGGATATTTCCTTTATCACCATGGGCCCCTATAGGCTCCCAAATATCACTTTGCAGATTCCACGAAAAGAGTGTTAGCAAACTGCTTCTTGAGGCAGAGATTGTAACTCTGTGAGATGAACTCACAGATCAGAAAGAAGTTTCTCAGAAAGCTTCTTTCACGTTTTGAACGGATGAAATTTCCTTTATCAGCGTAGGCCTCAATGTGATCCAAAGAAGCCCTTCTCAGTTTCCCCAAAGACAGTGTTAATGGACTGTTCCACGAAACATAAGTGTAACTCTGTGAGATGAATTCACACATCAACAAGAAGTTTCTAAGAAAGCTTCCTTCTAGTTTTCATCTGTGGATATTTCCTTTGTCACTGTAATGTTCATTGCGCTATGAAGTATCTAATTGCAGATCTCCAGAAAACTGTGCTAACAAACTGATCACTGAAGAGAAACGTGTAACTTTGTGAGTTGCATTCACACATGGTAATGCAGTTTCTCAGAAAGCTTCTCTTTAGTTATTATGTGAGGACATTTCCTTTATCACCATGGGCCCCTATAGGCTCCCAAATATCACTTTGCAGATTAGACGAGAAGAGTGTTAGCAAACTTCTTCTTGAGGCAGAGGTTGTAACTCTGTGAGATGAACTCACAGATCAGAAAGAAGTTTCTCAGAAAGCTTCTTTCACGTTTTGAACGGATGAAATTTCCTTTATCAGCGTAGGCCTCAATGTGATCCAAAGAAGCCCTTCTCAGTTTCCCCAAAGACAGTGTTAATGGACTGCTCCACGAAACATAAGTGTAACTCTGTGAGATGAATTCACACATCACCAAGAAGTTTCTATGAAAGCTTCTTTCTAGTTTTCATCTCTGGATATTTCCTTTGTCACTGTAATGTTCATTGCGCTATGAAGTATCTAATTGCAGATCTCCAGAAAACTATGCTAACAAACTGATCACTGAAGAGAAACGTGTAACTCTGTGAGTTGCATTCACACATGGCAATGCAGTTTCTCAGAATGCTTCTCTTTAGTTATTATGTGAGGATATTTCCTTTATCACCATGGGCCCCAATAGGCTGCCAAATATCACTTTGCAGATTCCACGAAAAGAGTGTTAGCAAACTGCTTCTTGAGGCAGAGATTGTAACTCTGTGAGATGAACTCACAGATCAGAAAGAAGTTTCTCAGAAAGCTTCTTTCACGTTTTGAACGGATGAAATTTCCTTTATCAGCGTAGGCCTCAATGTGATCCAAAGAAGCTCTTCTCAGTTTCCCCAAAGACAGTGTTAATGGACTGCTCCACGAAACATAAGTGTAACTCTGTGAGATGAATTCACACATCACCAAGAAGTTTCTAAGAAAGCTTCTTTCTAGTTTTCATCTGGATATTTCCTTTGTCACTGTAATGTTCATTGCGCTATGAAGTATCTAATTGCAGATCTCCAGAAAACTGTGCTAACAAACTGATCACTGAAGAGAAACGTGTAACTTTGTGAGTTGCATTCACACATGGTAATGCAGTTTCTCAGAAAGCTTCTCTTTAGTTATTATGTGAGGACATTTCCTTTATCACCATGGGCCCCTATAGGCTCCCAAATATCACTTTGCAGATTAGACGAGAAGAGTGTTAGCAAACTTCTTCTTGAGGCAGAGGTTGTAACTCTGTGAGATGAACTCACAGATCAGAAAGAAGTTTCTCAGAAAGCTTCTTTCACGTTTTGAACGGATGAAATTTCCTTTATCAGCGTAGGCCTCAATGTGATCCAAAGAAGCTCTTCTCAGTTTCCCCAAAGACAGTGTTAATGGACTGCTCCACGAAACATAAGTGTAACTCTGTGAGATGAATTCACACATCACCAAGAAGTTTCTAAGAAAGCTTCTTTCTAGTTTTCATCTGGATATTTCCTTTGTCACTGTAATGTTCATTGCGCTATGAAGTATCTAATTGCAGATCTCCAGAAAACTGTGTTAACAAACTGATCACTGAAGAGAAACGTGTAACTTTGTGAGTTGCATTCACACATGGTAATGCAGTTTCTCAGAAAGCTTCTCTTTAGTTATTATGTGAGGACATTTCCTTTATCACCATGGGCCCCTATAGGCTCCCAAATATCACTTTGCAGATTAGACGAGAAGAGTGTTAGCAAACTTCTTCTTGAGGCAGAGGTTGTAACTCTGTGAGATGAACTCACAGATCAGAAAGAAGTTTCTCAGAAAGCTTCTTTCACGTTTTGAACGGATGAAATTTCCTTTATCAGCGTAGGCCTCAATGTGATCCAAAGAAGCCCTTCTCAGTTTCCCCAAAGACAGTGTTAATGGACTGCTCCACGAAACATAAGTGTAACTCTGTGAGATGAATTCACACATCACCAAGAAGTTTCTATGAAAGCTTCTTTCTAGTTTTCATCTCGGATATTTCCTTTGTCACTGTAATGTTCATTGCGCTGTGAAGTATCTAATTGCAGATCTCCAGAAAGCTATGCTAACAAACTGATCACTGAAGAGAAACGTGTAACTCTGTGAGTTGCATTCACACATGGCAATGCAGTTTCTCAGAATGCTTCTCTTTAGTTATTATGTGAGGATATTTCCTTTATCACCATGGGCCCCAATAGGCTGCCAAATATCACTTTGCAGATTCCACGAAAAGAGTGTTAGCAAACTGCTTCTTGAGGCAGAGATTGTAACTCTGTGAGATGAACTCACAGATCAGAAAGAAGTTTCTCAGTAAGCTTCTTTCTCATTTTTATTGGAAGATGTTTCCCTTGGCCCCATTGTTTTCAAAGGGTTCGGGAATATCTGTTCTCAGATTCCACACAAATAGGGCTAGGCCACGGCCCCACGAAATACAGCTGCAACTTAGTGAGTTGAATTCACACATCACAAAGCGGTTTCTCAGAAAGCTTCTTTCTTTAGTAAGACGAAGTTATTTGTGGTCTTGGAGCGCCACCGTGTGTCCTATTGCAGATTCTGCGAAAACTCTCATAGCAAGTTTCTCAGTGGAAACAATGATGGACATCTGTGGGCTGAAATCACCCACAACAAAGAAGTTTCTGAGAAGGCTTCTCTGCAGGTTTCTCTGAGGATAGTTCCTTATTCAGCATGCGATTCAACGATATCCAAGACATCACATCTGAGATTCCTCATATGAGTGCTAGGAAACTCCCCCGAGAAAGGGTGATAGAACACTGTGAAATGAATTCACATATCACAAAGCAGTTTCTCAGAAAGCTTGGTTCTGCTTTCTCTTGGAGGATATTTCTTTTTCCTTCTATTCTTCAAAGCTATCTGAAATATCACTTCTCGGAATCCACGGAAACAGTCCTAAGAAACGGCTGCAAAAAACAATGGCGTAACTCTGTGAGTTGCATTCACACATGGCAGTGCAGTTTCTCAGAAAGCTTCTCTTTAGTTATTATGTGAGGATATTTCCTTTATCACCATGGGCCCCTATAGGCTCCCAAATATCACTTTGCAGATTCCACGAAAAGAGTGTTAGCAAACTGCTTCTTGAGGCAGAGGTTGTAACTCTGTGAGATGAACTCACAGATCAGAAAGAAGTTTCTCAGAAAGCTTCTTTCACGTTTTGAACGGATGAAATTTCCTTTATCAGCGTAGGCCTCAATGTGGTCCAAAGAAGCCCTTCTCAGTTTCCCCAAAGACAGTGTTAATGGACTGTTCCACGAAACATAAGTGTAACTCTGTGAGATGAATTCACACATCACCAAGAAGTTTCTAAGAAAGCTTCTTTCTAGTTTTCATCTGGATATTTCCTTTGTCACTGTAATGTTCATTGCGCTATGAAGTATCTAATTGCAGATCTCCAGAAAACTGTGCTAACAAACTGATCACTGAAGAGAAACGTGTAACTCTGTGAGTTGCATTCACACATGGAAATGCAGTTTCTCAGAAAGCTTCTCTTTAGTTATTATGTGAGGACATTTCCTTTATCACCATGGGCCCCTATAGGCTCCCAAATATCACTTTGCAGATTAGACGAGAAGAGTGTTAGCAAACTTCTTCTTGAGGCAGAGGTTGTAATCTCTGTGAGATGAACTCACAGATCAGAAAGAAGTTTCTCAGAAAGCTTCTTTCACGTTTTGAACGGATGAAATTTCCTTTATCAGCGTAGGCCTCAATGTGATCCAAAGAAGCCCTTCTCAGTTTCCCCAAAGACAGTGTTAATAGGACTGCTCCACGAAACATAAGTGTAACTCTGTGAGATGAATTCACACATCACCAAGAAGTTTCTATGAAAGCTTCTTTCTAGTTTTCATCTCAGGATATTTCCTTTGTCACTGTAATGTTCATTGCGCTATGAAGTATCTAATTGCAGATTTCCAGAAAACTGTGCTAACAAACTGATAACTGAAGAGAAACGTGTAACTTTGTGAGTTGCATTCACACATGGTAATGCAGTTTCTCAGAAAGCTTCTCTTTAGTTATTATGTGAGGATATTTCCTTTATCACCATGGGCCCCTATAGGCTCCCAAATATCACTTTGCAGATTCCACGAAAAGAGTGTTAGCAAACTGCTTCTTGAGGCAGAGATTGTAACTCTGTGAGATGAACTCACAGATCAGAAAGAAGTTTCTCAGAAAGCTTCTTTCACGTTTTGAACGGATGAAATTTCCTTTATCAGCGTAGGCCTCAATGTGATCCAAAGAAGCTCTTCTCAGTTTCCCCAAAGACAGTGTTAATGGACTGCTCCACGAAACATAAGTGTAACTCTGTGAGATGAATTCACACATCACCAAGAAGTTTCTAAGAAAGCTTCTTTCTAGTTTTCATCTGGATATTTCCTTTGTCACTGTAATGTTCATTGCGCTATGAAGTATCTAATTGCAGATCTCCAGAAAACTGTGTTAACAAACTGATCACTGAAGAGAAACGTGTAACTTTGTGAGTTGCATTCACACATGGTAATGCAGTTTCTCAGAAAGCTTCTCTTTAGTTATTATGTGAGGACATTTCCTTTATCACCATGGGCCCCTATAGGCTCCCAAATATCACTTTGCAGATTAGACGAGAAGAGTGTTAGCAAACTTCTTCTTGAGGCAGAGGTTGTAATCTCTGTGAGATGAACTCACAGATCAGAAAGAAGTTTCTCAGAAAGCTTCTTTCACGTTTTGAACGGATGAAATTTCCTTTATCAGCGTAGGCCTCAATGTGGTCCAAAGAAGCCCTTCTCAGTTTCCCCAAAGACAGTGTTAATGGACTGTTCCACGAAACATAAGTGTAACTCTGTGAGATGAATTCACACATCACCAAGAAGTTTCTAAGAAAGCTTCTTTCTAGTTTTCATCTGGATATTTCCTTTGTCACTGTAATGTTCATTGCGCTATGAAGTATCTAATTGCAGATCTCCAGAAAACTGTGCTAACAAACTGATCACTGAAGAGAAACGTGTAACTCTGTGAGTTGCATTCACACATGGAAATGCAGTTTCTCAGAAAGCTTCTCTTTAGTTATTATGTGAGGACATTTCCTTTATCACCATGGGCCCCTATAGGCTCCCAAATATCACTTTGCAGACTAGACGAGAAGAGTGTTAGCAAACTTCTTCTTGAGGCAGAGGTTGTAACTCTGTGAGATGAACTCACAGATCAGAAAGAAGTTTCTCAGAAAGCTTCTTTCACGTTTTGAACGGATGAAATTTCCTTTATCAGCGTAGGCCTCAATGTGGTCCAAAGAAGCCCTTCTCAGTTTCCCCAAAGACAGTGTTAATGGACTGTTCCACGAAACATAAGTGTAACTCTGTGAGATGAATTCACACATCAACAAGAAGTTTCTAAGAAAGCTTCCTTCTAGTTGTCACTGTGGATATTTCCTTTGTCACTGTAATGTTCATTGCGCTATGAAGTATCTAATTGCAGATTTCCAGAAAACTGTGCTAACAAACTGATCACTGAAGAGAAACGTGTAACTCTGTGAGTTGCATTCACACATGGTAATGCAGTTTCTCAGAAAGCTTCTCTTTAGTTATTATGTGAGGACATTTCCTTTATCACCATGAGCCCCTATAGGCTCCCAAATATCACTTTGCAGATTCCACGAAAAGAGTGTTAGCAAACTGCTTCTTGAGGCAGAGATTGTAACTCTGTGAGATGAACTCACAGATCAGAAAGAAGTTTCTCAGAAAGCTTCTTTCACGTTTTGAACGGATGAAATTTCCTTTATCAGCGTAGGCCTCAATGTGATCCAAAGAAGCTCTTCTCAGTTTCCCCAAAGACAGTGTTAATGGACTGCTCCACGAAACATAAGTGTAACTCTGTGAGATGAATTCACACATCACCAAGAAGTTTCTAAGAAAGCTTCTTTCTAGTTTTCATCTGGATATTTCCTTTGTCACTGTAATGTTCATTGCGCTATGAAGTATCTAATTGCAGATCTCCAGAAAACTGTGTTAACAAACTGATCACTGAAGAGAAACGTGTAACTTTGTGAGTTGCATTCACACATGGTAATGCAGTTTCTCAGAAAGCTTCTCTTTAGTTATTATGTGAGGACATTTCCTTTATCACCATGGGCCCCTATAGGCTCCCAAATATCACTTTGCAGATTAGACGAGAAGAGTGTTAGCAAACTTCTTCTTGAGGCAGAGGTTGTAACTCTGTGAGATGAACTCACAGATCAGAAAGAAGTTTCTCAGAAAGCTTCTTTCACGTTTTGAACGGATGAAATTTCCTTTATCAGCGTAGGCCTCAATGTGATCCAAAGAAGCCTCTTCTCAGTTTCCCCAAAGACAGTGTTAATGGACTGCTCCACGAAACATAAGTGTAACTCTGTGAGATGAATTCACACATCAACAAGAAGTTTCTAAGAAAGCTTCTTTCTAGTTTTCATCTGGATATTTCCTTTGTCACTGTAATGTTCATTGCGCTATGAAGTATCTAATTGCAGATCTCCAGAAAACTGTGCTAACAAACTGATCACTGAAGAGAAACGTGTAACTTTGTGAGTTGCATTCACACATGGTAATGCAGTTTCTCAGAAAGCTTCTCTTTAGTTATTATGTGAGGACATTTCCTTTATCACCATGGGCCCCTATAGGCTCCCAAATATCACTTTGCAGATTAGACGAGAAGAGTGTTAGCAAACTTCTTCTTGAGGCAGAGGTTGTAACTCTGTGAGATGAACTCACAGATCAGAAAGAAGTTTCTCAGAAAGCTTCTTTCACGTTTTGAACGGATGAAATTTCCTTTATCAGCGTAGGCCTCAATGTGGTCCAAAGAAGCCCTTCTCAGTTTCCCCAAAGACAGTGTTAATGGACTGTTCCACGAAACATAAGTGTAACTCTGTGAGATGAATTCACACATCACCAAGAAGTTTCTAAGAAAGCTTCTTTCTAGTTTTCATCTGGATATTTCCTTTGTCACTGTAATGTTCATTGCGCTATGAAGTATCTAATTGCAGATCTCCAGAAAACTGTGCTAACAAACTGATCACTGAAGAGAAACGTGTAACTCTGTGAGTTGCATTCACACATGGTAATGCAGTTTCTCAGAAAGCTTCTCTTTAGTTATTATGTGAGGACATTTCCTTTATCACCATGGGCCCCTATAGGCTCCCAAATATCACTTTGCAGATTAGACGAGAAGAGTGTTAGCAAACTTCTTCTTGAGGCAGAGGTTGTAACTCTGTGAGATGAACTCACAGATCAGAAAGAAGTTTCTCAGAAAGCTTCTTTCACGTTTGAACGGATGAAATTTCCTTTATCAGCGTAGGCCTCAATGTGGTCCAAAGAAGCCCTTCTCAGTTTCCCCAAAGACAGTGTTAATGGACTGCTCCACGAAACATAAGTGTAACTCTGTGAGATGAATTCACACATCAACAAGAAGTTTCTAAGAAAGCTTCCTTCTAGTTTTCATCTGTGGATATTTCCTTTGTCACTGTAATGTTCATTGCGCTATGAAGTATCTAATTGCAGATCTCCAGAAAACTGTGCTAACAAACTGATCACTGAAGAGAAACGTGTAACTCTGTGAGTTGCATTCACACATGGTAATGCAGTTTCTCAGAAAGCTTCTCTTTAGTTATTATGTGAGGACATTTCCTTTATCACCATGGGCCCCTATAGGCTCCCAAATATCACTTTGCAGATTCCACGAAAAGAGTGTTAGCAAACTGCTTCTTGAGGCAGAGATTGTAACTCTGTGAGATGAACTCACAGATCAGAAAGAAGTTTCTCAGAAAGCTTCTTTCACGTTTTGAACGGATGAAATTTCCTTTATCAGCGTAGGCCTCAATGTGATCCAAAGAAGCTCTTCTCAGTTTCCCCAAAGACAGTGTTAATGGACTGCTCCACGAAACATAAGTGTAACTCTGTGAGATGAATTCACACATCACCAAGAAGTTTCTAAGAAAGCTTCTTTCTAGTTTTCATCTGGATATTTCCTTTGTCACTGTAATGTTCATTGCGCTATGAAGTATCTAATTGCAGATCTCCAGAAAACTGTGTTAACAAACTGATCACTGAAGAGAAACGTGTAACTTTGTGAGTTGCATTCACACATGGTAATGCAGTTTCTCAGAAAGCTTCTCTTTAGTTATTATGTGAGGACATTTCCTTTATCACCATGGGCCCCTATAGGCTCCCAAATATCACTTTGCAGATTAGACGAGAAGAGTGTTAGCAAACTTCTTCTTGAGGCAGAGGTTGTAACTCTGTGAGATGAACTCACAGATCAGAAAGAAGTTTCTCAGAAAGCTTCTTTCACGTTTTGAACGGATGAAATTTCCTTTATCAGCGTAGGCCTCAATGTGATCCAAAGAAGCCTCTTCTCAGTTTCCCCAAAGACAGTGTTAATGGACTGCTCCACGAAACATAAGTGTAACTCTGTGAGATGAATTCACACATCACCAAGAAGTTTCTAAGAAAGCTTCTTTCTAGTTTTCATCTGGATATTTCCTTTGTCACTGTAATGTTCATTGCGCTATGAAGTATCTAATTGCAGATCTCCAGAAAACTATGCTAACAAACTGATCACTGAAGAGAAACGTGTAACTCTGTGAGTTGCATTCACACATGGTAATGCAGTTTCTCAGAAAGCTTCTCTTTAGTTATTATGTGAGGATATTTCCTTTATCACCATGGGCCCCTATAGGCTCCCAAATATCACTTTGCAGATTAGACGAGAAGAGTGTTAGCAAACTTCTTCTTGAGGCAGAGGTTGTAACTCTGTGAGATGAACTCACAGATCAGAAAGAAGTTTCTCAGAAAGCTTCTTTCACGTTTTGAACGGATGAAATTTCCTTTATCAGCGTAGGCCTCAATGTGGTCCAAAGAAGCCCTTCTCAGTTTCCCCAAAGACAGTGTTAATGGACTGTTCCACGAAACATAAGTGTAACTCTGTGAGATGAATTCACACATCAACAAGAAGTTTCTAAGAAAGCTTCCTTCTAGTTTTCACTGTGGATATTTCCTTTGTCACTGTAATGTTCATTGCGCTATGAAGTATCTAATTGCAGATTTCCAGAAAACTGTGCTAACAAACTGATCACTGAAGAGAAACGTGTAACTTTGTGAGTTGCATTCACACATGGTAATGCAGTTTCTCAGAAAGCTTCTCTTTAGTTATTATGTGAGGATATTTCCTTTATCACCATGGGCCCCCATAGGCTCCCAAATATCACTTTGCAGATTCCGCGAAAAGAGTGTTAGCAAACTGCTTCTTGAGGCAGAGATTGTAACTCTGTGAGATGAACTCACAGATCAGAAAGAAGTTTCTCAGAAAGCTTCTTTCACGTTTTGAACGGATGAAATTTCCTTTATCAGCGTAGGCCTCAATGTGATCCAAAGAAGCTCTTCTCAGTTTCCCCAAAGACAGTGTTAATGGACTGCTCCACGAAACATAAGTGTAACTCTGTGAGATGAATTCACACATCACCAAGAAGTTTCTAAGAAAGCTTCTTTCTACTTTTCATCTGGATATTTCCTTTGTCACTGTAATGTTCATTGCGCTATGAAGTATCTAATTGCAGATCTCCAGAAAACTGTGTTAAGAAACTGATCACTGAAGAGAAACGTGTAACTTTGTGAGTTGCATTCACACATGGTAATGCAGTTTCTCAGAAAGCTTCTCTTTAGTTATTATGTGAGGACATTTCCTTTATCACCATGGGCCCCTATAGGCTCCCAAATATCACTTTGCAGATTAGACGAGAAGAGTGTTAGCAAACTTCTTCTTGAGGCAGAGGTTGTATCTCTGTGAGAGGAACTCACAGATCAGAAAGAAGTTTCTCAGAAAGCTTCTTTCACGTTTTGAACGGATGAAATTTCCTTTATCAGCGTAGGCCTCAATGTGATCCAAAGAAGCCCTTCTCAGTTTCCCCAAAGACAGTGTTAATAGACTGCTCCACGAAACATAAGTGTAACTCTGTGAGATGAATTCACACATCACCAAGAAGTTTCTATGAAAGCTTCTTTCTAGTTTTCATCTCAGGATATTTCCTTTGTCACTGTAATGTTCATTGCGCTGTGAAGTATCTAATTGCAGATCTCCAGAAAGCTATGCTAACAAACTGATCACTGAAGAGAAACGTGTAACTCTGTGAGTTGCATTCACACATGGCAATGCAGTTTCTCAGAATGCTTCTCTTTAGTTATTATGTGAGGATATTTCCTTTATCACCATGGGCCCCAATAGGCTGCCAAATATCACTTTGCAGATTCCACGAAAAGAGTGTTAGCAAACTGCTTCTTGAGGCAGAGATTGTAACTCTGTGAGATGAACTCACAGATCAGAAAGAAGTTTCTCAGTAAGCTTCTTTCTCATTTTTATTGGAAGATGTTTCCCTTGGCCCCATTGTTTTCAAAGGGTTCGGGAATATCTGTTCTCAGATTCCACACAAATAGGGCTAGGCCACGGCCCCACGAAATACAGCTGCAACTTAGTGAGTTGAATTCACACATCACAAAGCGGTTTCTCAGAAAGCTTCTTTCTTTAGTAAGACGAAGTTATTTGTGGTCTTGGAGCGCCACCGTGTGTCCTATTGCAGATTCTGCGAAAACTCTCATAGCAAGTTTCTCAGTGGAAACAATGATGGACATCTGTGGGCTGAAATCACCCACAACAAAGAAGTTTCTGAGAAGGCTTCTCTGCAGGTTTCTCTGAGGATAGTTCCTTATTCAGCATGCGATTCAACGATATCCAAGACATCACATCTGAGATTCCTCATATGAGTGCTAGGAAACTCCCCCGAGAAAGGGTGATAGAACACTGTGAAATGAATTCACATATCACAAAGCAGTTTCTCAGAAAGCTTGGTTCTGCTTTCTCTTGGAGGATATTTCTTTTTCCTTCTATTCTTCAAAGCTATCTGAAATATCACTTCTCGGAATCCACGGAAACAGTCCTAAGAAACGGCTGCAAAAAACAATGGCGTAACTCTGTGAGTTGCATTCACACATGGCAGTGCAGTTTCTCAGAAAGCTTCTCTTTAGTTATTATGTGAGGATATTTCCTTTATCACCATGGGCCCCTATAGGCTCCCAAATATCACTTTGCAGATTCCACGAAAAGAGTGTTAGCAAACTGCTTCTTGAGGCAGAGGTTGTAACTCTGTGAGATGAACTCACAGATCAGAAAGAAGTTTCTCAGAAAGCTTCTTTCACGTTTTGAACGGATGAAATTTCCTTTATCAGCGTAGGCCTCAATGTGGTCCAAAGAAGCCCTTCTCAGTTTCCCCAAAGACAGTGTTAATGGACTGTTCCACGAAACATAAGTGTAACTCTGTGAGATGAATTCACACATCAACAAGAAGTTTCTAAGAAAGCTTCTTTCTAGTTTTCATCTGGATATTTCCTTTGTCACTGTAATGTTCATTGCGCTATGAAGTATCTAATTGCAGATCTCCAGAAAACTGTGCTAACAAACTGATCACTGAAGAGAAACGTGTAACTCTGTGAGTTGCATTCACACATGGAAATGCAGTTTCTCAGAAAGCTTCTCTTTAGTTATTATGTGAGGACATTTCCTTTATCACCATGGGCCCCTATAGGCTCCCAAATATCACTTTGCAGATTAGACGAGAAGAGTGTTAGCAAACTTCTTCTTGAGGCAGAGGTTGTATCTCTGTGAGAGGAACTCACAGATCAGAAAGAAGTTTCTCAGAAAGCTTCTTTCACGTTTTGAACGGATGAAATTTCCTTTATCAGCGTAGGCCTCAATGTGATCCAAAGAAGCCCTTCTCAGTTTCCCCAAAGACAGTGTTAATAGACTGCTCCACGAAACATAAGTGTAACTCTGTGAGATGAATTCACACATCACCAAGAAGTTTCTATGAAAGCTTCTTTCTAGTTTTCATCTCAGGATATTTCCTTTGTCACTGTAATGTTCATTGCGCTATGAAGTATCTAATTGCAGATTTCCAGAAAACTGTGCTAACAAACTGATAACTGAAGAGAAACGTGTAACTTTGTGAGTTGCATTCACACATGGTAATGCAGTTTCTCAGAAAGCTTCTCTTTAGTTATTATGTGAGGATATTTCCTTTATCACCATGGGCCCCTATAGGCTCCCAAATATCACTTTGCAGATTCCACGAAAAGAGTGTTAGCAAACTGCTTCTTGAGGCAGAGATTGTAACTCTGTGAGATGAACTCACAGATCAGAAAGAAGTTTCTCAGAAAGCTTCTTTCACGTTTTGAACGGATGAAATTTCCTTTATCAGCGTAGGCCTCAATGTGATCCAAAGAAGCTCTTCTCAGTTTCCCCAAAGACAGTGTTAATGGACTGCTCCACGAAACATAAGTGTAACTCTGTGAGATGAATTCACACATCACCAAGAAGTTTCTAAGAAAGCTTCTTTCTAGTTTTCATCTGGATATTTCCTTTGTCACTGTAATGTTCATTGCGCTATGAAGTATCTAATTGCAGATCTCCAGAAAACTGTGTTAACAAACTGATCACTGAAGAGAAACGTGTAACTTTGTGAGTTGCATTCACACAGTGGTAATGCAGTTTCTCAGAAAGCTTCTCTTTAGTTATTATGTGAGGACATTTCCTTTATCACCATGGGCCCCTATAGGCTCCCAAATATCACTTTGCAGATTAGACGAGAAGAGTGTTAGCAAACTTCTTCTTGAGGCAGAAGTTGTATCTCTGTGAGAGGAACTCACAGATCAGAAAGAAGTTTCTCAGAAAGCTTCTTTCACGTTTTGAACGGAAGAAATTTCCTTTATCAGCGTAGGCCTCAATGTGGTCCAAAGAAGCCCTTCTCAGTTTCCCCAAAGACAGTGTTAATGGACTGTTCCACGAAACATAAGTGTAACTCTGTGAGATGAATTCACACATCACCAAGAAGTTTCTAAGAAAGCTTCTTTCTAGTTTTCATCTGGATATTTCCTTTGTCACTGTAATGTTCATTGCGCTATGAAGTATCTAATTGCAGATCTCCAGAAAACTGTGCTAACAAACTGATCACTGAAGAGAAACGTGTAACTCTGTGAGTTGCATTCACACATGGAAATGCAGTTTCTCAGAAAGCTTCTCTTTAGTTATTATGTGAGGACATTTCCTTTATCACCATGGGCCCCTATAGGCTCCCAAATATCACTTTGCAGACTAGACGAGAAGAGTGTTAGCAAACTTCTTCTTGAGGCAGAGGTTGTAACTCTGTGAGATGAACTCACAGATCAGAAAGAAGTTTCTCAGAAAGCTTCTTTCACGTTTGGAACGGATGAAATTTCCTTTATCAGCGTAGGCCTCAATGTGGTCCAAAGAAGCCCTTCTCAGTTTCCCCAAAGACAGTGTTAATGGACTGTTCCACGAAACATAAGTGTAACTCTGGGAGATGAATTCACACATCAACAAGAAGTTTCTAAGAAAGCTTCCTTCTAGTTGTCACTGTGGATATTTCCTTTGTCACTGTAATGTTCATTGCGCTATGAAGTATCTAAATGCAGATTTCCAGAAAACTGTGCTAACAAACTGATCACTGAAGAGAAACGTGTAACTCTGTGAGTTTCATTCACACATGGTAATGCAGTTTGTCAGAAAGCTTCTCTTTAGTTATTATGTGAGGACATTTCCTTTAACACCATGGGCCCCTATAGGCTCCCAAATATCACTTTGCAGATTCCACGAAAAGAGTGTTAGCAAACTGCTTCTTGAGGCAGAGATTGTAACTCTGTGAGATGAACTCACAGAACAGAAAGAAGTTTCTCAGAAAGCTTCTTTCACGTTTTGAACGGATGAGATTTCCTTTATCAGCGTAGGCCTCAATGTGATCCAAAGAAGCTCTTCTCAGTTTCCCCAAAGACAGTGTTAATGGACTGCTCCACGAAACATAAGTGTAACTCTGTGAGATGAATTCACACATCACCAAGAAGTTTCTAAGAAAGCTTCTTTCTAGTTTTCATCTGGATATTTCCTTTGTCACTGTAATGTTCATTGCGCTATGAAGTATCTAATTGCAGATCTCCAGAAAACTGTGTTAACAAACTGATCACTGAAGAGAAACGTGTAACTTTGTGAGTTGCATTCACACATGGTAATGCAGTTTCTCAGAAAGCTTCTCTTTAGTTATTATGTGAGGACATTTCCTTTATCACCATGGGCCCCTATAGGCTCCCAAATATCACTTTGCAGATTAGACGAGAAGAGTGTTAGCAAACTTCTTCTTGAGGCAGAGGTTGTAACTCTGTGAGATGAACTCACAGATCAGAAAGAAGTTTCTCAGAAAGCTTCTTTCACGTTTTGAACGGATGAAATTTCCTTTATCAGCGTAGGCCTCAATGTGATCCAAAGAAGCCCTTCTCAGTTTCCCCAAAGACAGTGTTAATGGACTGCTCCACGAAACATAAGTGTAACTCTGTGAGATGAATTCACACATCACCAAGAAGTTTCTATGAAAGCTTCTTTCTAGTTTTCATCTCTGGATATTTCCTTTGTCACTGTAATGTTCATTGCGCTATGAAGTATCTAATTGCAGATCTCCAGAAAACTATGCTAACAAACTGATCACTGAAGAGAAACGTGTAACTCTGTGAGTTGCATTCACACATGGCAATGCAGTTTCTCAGAATGCTTCTCTTTAGTTATTATATGAGGATATTTCCTTTATCACGATGGGCCCCAATAGGCTGCCAATTATCACTTTGCAGATTCCACGAAAAGAGTGTTAGCAAACTGCTTCTTGAGGCAGAGATTGTAACTCTGTGAGATGAACTCACAGATCAGAAAGAAGTTTCTCAGAAAGCTTCTTTCACGTTTTGAACGGATGAAATTTCCTTTATCAGCGTAGGCCTCAATGTGGTCCAAAGAAGCCCTTCTCAGTTTCCCCAAAGACAGTGTTAATGGACTGTTCCACGAAACATAAGTGTAACTCTGTGAGATGAATTCACACATCAACAAGAAGTTTCTAAGAAAGCTTCCTTCTAGTTTTCACTGTGGATATTTCCTTTGTCACTGTAATGTTCATTGCGCTATGAAGTATCTAATTGCAGATTTCCAGAAAACTGTGCTAACAAACTGATAACTGAAGAGAAACATGTAACTTTGTGAGTTGCATTCACACATGGTAATGCAGTTTCTCAGAAAGCTTCTCTTTAGTTATTATGTGAGGATATTTCCTTTATCACCATGGGCCCCTATAGGCTCCCAAATATCACTTTGCAGATTCCACGAAAAGAGTGTTAGCAAACTGCTTCTTGAGGCAGAGATTGTAACTCTGTGAGATGAACTCACAGATCAGAAAGAAGTTTCTCAGAAAGCTTCTTTCACGTTTTGAACGGATGAAATTTCCTTTATCAGCGTAGGCCTCAATGTGATCCAAAGAAGCTCTTCTCAGTTTCCCCAAAGACAGTGTTAATGGACTGCTCCACGAAACATAAGTGTAACTCTGTGAGATGAATTCACACATCACCAAGAAGTTTCTAAGAAAGCTTCTTTCTACTTTTCATCTGGATATTTCCTTTGTCACTGTAATGTTCATTGCGCTATGAAGTATCTAATTGCAGATCTCCAGAAAACTGTGTTAACAAACTGATCACTGAAGAGAAACGTGTAACTTTGTGAGTTGCATTCACACATGGTAATGCAGTTTCTCAGAAAGCTTCTCTTTCGTTATTATGTGAGGACATTTCCTTTATCACCATGGGCCCCTATAGGCTCCCAAATATCACTTTGCAGATTAGACGAGAAGAGTGTTAGCAAACTTCTTCTTGAGGCAGAGGTTGTAACTCTGTGAGATGAACTCACAGATCAGAAAGAAGTTTCTCAGAAAACTTCTTTCACGTTTGAACGGATGAAATTTCCTTTATCAGCGTAGGCCTCAATGTGATCCAAAGAAGCTCTTCTCAGTTTCCCCAAAGACAGTGTTAATGGACTGCTCCACGAAACATAAGTGTAACTCTGTGAGATGAATTCACACATCACCAAGAAGTTTCTAAGAAAGCTTCTTTCTAGTTTTCATCTGGATATTTCCTTTGTCACTGTAATGTTCATTGCGCTATGAAGTATCTAATTGCAGATCTCCAGAAAACTATGCTAACAAACTGATCACTGAAGAGAAACGTGTAACTCTGTGAGTTGCATTCACACATGGTAATGCAGTTTCTCAGAAAGCTTCTTTCACGTTTTGAACGGATGAAATTTCCTTTATCAGCGTAGGCCTCAATGTGATCCAAAGAAACCCTTCTCAGTTTCCCCAAAGACAGTGTTAATAGACTGCTCCACGAAACATAAGTGTAACTCTGTGAGATGAATTCACACATCACCAAGAAGTTTCTATGAAAGCTTCTTTCTAGTTTTCATCTCAGGATATTTCCTTTGTCACTGTAATGTTCATTGCGCTGTGAAGTATCTAATTGCAGATCTCCAGAAAGCTATGCTAACAAACTGATCACTGAAGAGAAACGTGTAACTCTGTGAGTTGCATTCACACATGGCAATGCAGTTTCTCAGAATGCTTCTCTTTAGTTATTATGTGAGGATATTTCCTTTATCACCATGGGCCCCAATAGGCTGCCAAATATCACTTTGCAGATTCCACGAAAAGAGTGTTAGCAAACTGCTTCTTGAGGCAGAGATTGTAACTCTGTGAGATGAACTCACAGATCAGAAAGAAGTTTCTCAGTAAGCTTCTTTCTCATTTTTATTGGAAGATGTTTCCCTTGGCCCCATTGTTTTCAAAGGGTTCGGGAATATCTGTTCTCAGATTCCACACAAATAGGGCTAGGCCACGGCCCCACGAAATACAGCTGCAACTTAGTGAGTTGAATTCACACATCACAAAGCGGTTTCTCAGAAAGCTTCTTTCTTTAGTAAGACGAAGTTATTTGTGGTCTTGGAGCGCCACCGTGTGTCCTATTGCAGATTCTGCGAAAACTCTCATAGCAAGTTTCTCAGTGGAAACAATGATGGACATCTGTGGGCTGAAATCACCCACAACAAAGAAGTTTCTGAGAAGGCTTCTCTGCAGGTTTCTCTGAGGATAGTTCCTTATTCAGCATGCGATTCAACGATATCCAAGACATCACATCTGAGATTCCTCATATGAGTGCTAGGAAACTCCCCCGAGAAAGGGTGATAGAACACTGTGAAATGAATTCACATATCACAAAGCAGTTTCTCAGAAAGCTTGGTTCTGCTTTCTCTTGGAGGATATTTCTTTTTCCTTCTATTCTTCAAAGCTATCTGAAATATCACTTCTCGGAATCCACGGAAACAGTCCTAAGAAACGGCTGCAAAAAACAATGGCGTAACTCTGTGAGTTGCATTCACACATGGCAGTGCAGTTTCTCAGAAAGCTTCTCTTTAGTTATTATGTGAGGATATTTCCTTTATCACCATGGGCCCCTATAGGCTCCCAAATATCACTTTGCAGATTCCACGAAAAGAGTGTTAGCAAACTGCTTCTTGAGGCAGAGGTTGTAACTCTGTGAGATGAACTCACAGATCAGAAAGAAGTTTCTCAGAAAGCTTCTTTCACGTTTTGAACGGATGAAATTTCCTTTATCAGCGTAGGCCTCAATGTGGTCCAAAGAAGCCCTTCTCAGTTTCCCCAAAGACAGTGTTAATGGACTGTTCCACGAAACATAAGTGTAACTCTGTGAGATGAATTCACACATCACCAAGAAGTTTCTAAGAAAGCTTCTTTCTAGTTTTCATCTGGATATTTCCTTTGTCACTGTAATGTTCATTGCGCTATGAAGTATCTAATTGCAGATCTCCAGAAAACTGTGCTAACAAACTGATCACTGAAGAGAAACGTGTAACTCTGTGAGTTGCATTCACACATGGAAATGCAGTTTCTCAGAAAGCTTCTCTTTAGTTATTATGTGAGGACATTTCCTTTATCACCATGGGCCCCTATAGGCTCCCAAATATCACTTTGCAGATTAGACGAGAAGAGTGTTAGCAAACTTCTTCTTGAGGCAGAGGTTGTATCTCTGTGAGAGGAACTCACAGATCAGAAAGAAGTTTCTCAGAAAGCTTCTTTCACGTTTTGAACGGATGAAATTTCCTTTATCAGCGTAGGCCTCAATGTGATCCAAAGAAGCTCTTCTCAGTTTCCCCAAAGACAGTGTTAATGGACTGCTCCACGAAACATAAGTGTAACTCTGTGAGATGAATTCACACATCACCAAGAAGTTTCTAAGAAAGCTTCTTTCTACTTTTCATCTGGATATTTCCTTTGTCACTGTAATGTTCATTGCGCTATGAAGTATCTAATTGCAGATCTCCAGAAAACTGTGCTAACAAACTGATCACTGAAGAGAAACGTGTAACTTTGTGAGTTGCATTCACACATGGTAATGCAGTTTCTCAGAAAGCTTCTCTTTAGTTATTATGTGAGGACATTTCCTTTATCACCATGGGCCCCTATAGGCTCCCAAATATCACTTTGCAGATTAGACGAGAAGAGTGTTAGCAAACTTCTTCTTGAGGCAGAGGTTGTAACTCTGTGAGATGAACTCACAGATCAGAAAGAAGTTTCTCAGAAAGCTTCTTTCACGTTTGAACGGATGAAATTTCCTTTATCAGCGTAGGCCTCAATGTGATCCAAAGAAGCTCTTCTCAGTTTCCCCAAAGACAGTGTTAATGGACTGCTCCACGAAACATAAGTGTAACTCTGTGAGATGAATTCACACATCACCAAGAAGTTTCTAAGAAAGCTTCTTTCTAGTTTTCATCTGGATATTTCCTTTGTCACTGTAATGTTCATTGCGCTATGAAGTATCTAATTGCAGATCTCCAGAAAACTATGCTAACAAACTGATCACTGAAGAGAAACGTGTAACTCTGTGAGTTGCATTCACACATGGTAATGCAGTTTCTCAGAAAGCTTCTTTCACGTTTTGAACGGATGAAATTTCCTTTATCAGCGTAGGCCTCAATGTGATCCAAAGAAACCCTTCTCAGTTTCCCCAAAGACAGTGTTAATAGACTGCTCCACGAAACATAAGTGTAACTCTGTGAGATGAATTCACACATCACCAAGAAGTTTCTATGAAAGCTTCTTTCTAGTTTTCATCTCAGGATATTTCCTTTGTCACTGTAATGTTCATTGCGCTGTGAAGTATCTAATTGCAGATCTCCAGAAAGCTATGCTAACAAACTGATCACTGAAGAGAAACGTGTAACTCTGTGAGTTGCATTCACACATGGCAATGCAGTTTCTCAGAATGCTTCTCTTTAGTTATTATGTGAGGATATTTCCTTTATCACCATGGGCCCCAATAGGCTGCCAAATATCACTTTGCAGATTCCACGAAAAGAGTGTTAGCAAACTGCTTCTTGAGGCAGAGATTGTAACTCTGTGAGATGAACTCACAGATCAGAAAGAAGTTTCTCAGTAAGCTTCTTTCTCATTTTTATTGGAAGATGTTTCCCTTGGCCCCATTGTTTTCAAAGGGTTCGGGAATATCTGTTCTCAGATTCCACACAAATAGGGCTAGGCCACGGCCCCACGAAATACAGCTGCAACTTAGTGAGTTGAATTCACACATCACAAAGCGGTTTCTCAGAAAGCTTCTTTCTTTAGTAAGACGAAGTTATTTGTGGTCTTGGAGCGCCACCGTGTGTCCTATTGCAGATTCTGCGAAAACTCTCATAGCAAGTTTCTCAGTGGAAACAATGATGGACATCTGTGGGCTGAAATCACCCACAACAAAGAAGTTTCTGAGAAGGCTTCTCTGCAGGTTTCTCTGAGGATAGTTCCTTATTCAGCATGCGATTCAACGATATCCAAGACATCACATCTGAGATTCCTCATATGAGTGCTAGGAAACTCCCCCGAGAAAGGGTGATAGAACACTGTGAAATGAATTCACATATCACAAAGCAGTTTCTCAGAAAGCTTGGTTCTGCTTTCTCTTGGAGGATATTTCTTTTTCCTTCTATTCTTCAAAGCTATCTGAAATATCACTTCTCGGAATCCACGGAAACAGTCCTAAGAAACGGCTGCAAAAAACAATGGCGTAACTCTGTGAGTTGCATTCACACATGGCAGTGCAGTTTCTCAGAAAGCTTCTCTTTAGTTATTATGTGAGGATATTTCCTTTATCACCATGGGCCCCTATAGGCTCCCAAATATCACTTTGCAGATTCCACGAAAAGAGTGTTAGCAAACTGCTTCTTGAGGCAGAGGTTGTAACTCTGTGAGATGAACTCACAGATCAGAAAGAAGTTTCTCAGAAAGCTTCTTTCACGTTTTGAACGGATGAAATTTCCTTTATCAGCGTAGGCCTCAATGTGGTCCAAAGAAGCCCTTCTCAGTTTCCCCAAAGACAGTGTTAATGGACTGTTCCACGAAACATAAGTGTAACTCTGTGAGATGAATTCACACATCACCAAGAAGTTTCTAAGAAAGCTTCTTTCTAGTTTTCATCTGGATATTTCCTTTGTCACTGTAATGTTCATTGCGCTATGAAGTATCTAATTGCAGATCTCCAGAAAACTGTGCTAACAAACTGATCACTGAAGAGAAACGTGTAACTCTGTGAGTTGCATTCACACATGGAAATGCAGTTTCTCAGAAAGCTTCTCTTTAGTTATTATGTGAGGACATTTCCTTTATCACCATGGGCCCCTATAGGCTCCCAAATATCACTTTGCAGATTAGACGAGAAGAGTGTTAGCAAACTTCTTCTTGAGGCAGAGGTTGTATCTCTGTGAGAGGAACTCACAGATCAGAAAGAAGTTTCTCAGAAAGCTTCTTTCACGTTTTGAACGGATGAAATTTCCTTTATCAGCGTAGGCCTCAATGTGATCCAAAGAAGCCCTTCTCAGTTTCCCCAAAGACAGTGTTAATAGACTGCTCCACGAAACATAAGTGTAACTCTGTGAGATGAATTCACACATCACCAAGAAGTTTCTATGAAAGCTTCTTTCTAGTTTTCATCTCAGGATATTTCCTTTGTCACTGTAATGTTCATTGCGCTATGAAGTATCTAATTGCAGATTTCCAGAAAACTGTGCTAACAAACTGATAACTGAAGAGAAACGTGTAACTTTGTGAGTTGCATTCACACATGGTAATGCAGTTTCTCAGAAAGCTTCTCTTTAGTTATTATGTGAGGATATTTCCTTTATCACCATGGGCCCCTATAGGCTCCCAAATATCACTTTGCAGATTCCACGAAAAGAGTGTTAGCAAACTGCTTCTTGAGGCAGAGATTGTAACTCTGTGAGATGAACTCACAGATCAGAAAGAAGTTTCTCAGAAAGCTTCTTTCACGTTTTGAACGGATGAAATTTCCTTTATCAGCGTAGGCCTCAATGTGATCCAAAGAAGCTCTTCTCAGTTTCCCCAAAGACAGTGTTAATGGACTGCTCCACGAAACATAAGTGTAACTCTGTGAGATGAATTCACACATCACCAAGAAGTTTCTAAGAAAGCTTCTTTCTAGTTTTCATCTGGATATTTCCTTTGTCACTGTAATGTTCATTGCGCTATGAAGTATCTAATTGCAGATCTCCAGAAAACTGTGTTAACAAACTGATCACTGAAGAGAAACGTGTAACTTTGTGAGTTGCATTCACACATGGTAATGCAGTTTCTCAGAAAGCTTCTCTTTAGTTATTATGTGAGGACATTTCCTTTATCACCATGGGCCCCTATAGGCTCCCAAATATCACTTTGCAGATTAGACGAGAAGAGTGTTAGCAAACTTCTTCTTGAGGCAGAAGTTGTATCTCTGTGAGATGAACTCACAGATCAGAAAGAAGTTTCTCAGAAAGCTTCTTTCACGTTTTGAACGGAAGAAATTTCCTTTATCAGCGTAGGCCTCAATGTGGTCCAAAGAAGCCCTTCTCAGTTTCCCCAAAGACAGTGTTAATGGACTGTTCCACGAAACATAAGTGTAACTCTGTGAGATGAATTCACACATCACCAAGAAGTTTCTAAGAAAGCTTCTTTCTAGTTTTCATCTGGATATTTCCTTTGTCACTGTAATGTTCATTGCGCTATGAAGTATCTAATTGCAGATCTCCAGAAAACTGTGCTAACAAACTGATCACTGAAGAGAAACGTGTAACTCTGTGAGTTGCATTCACACATGGAAATGCAGTTTCTCAGAAAGCTTCTCTTTAGTTATTATGTGAGGACATTTCCTTTATCACCATGGGCCCCTATAGGCTCCCAAATATCACTTTGCAGACTAGACGAGAAGAGTGTTAGCAAACTTCTTCTTGAGGCAGAGGTTGTAACTCTGTGAGATGAACTCACAGATCAGAAAGAAGTTTCTCAGAAAGCTTCTTTCACGTTTGGAACGGATGAAATTTCCTTTATCAGCGTAGGCCTCAATGTGGTCCAAAGAAGCCCTTCTCAGTTTCCCCAAAGACAGTGTTAATGGACTGTTCCACGAAACATAAGTGTAACTCTGGGAGATGAATTCACACATCAACAAGAAGTTTCTAAGAAAGCTTCCTTCTAGTTGTCACTGTGGATATTTCCTTTGTCACTGTAATGTTCATTGCGCTATGAAGTATCTAAATGCAGATTTCCAGAAAACTGTGCTAACAAACTGATCACTGAAGAGAAACGTGTAACTTTGTGAGTTGCATTCACACATGGTAATGCAGTTTCTCAGAAAGCTTCTCTTTAGTTATTATGTGAGGATATTTCCTTTATCACCATGGGCCCCTATAGGCTCCCAAATATCACTTTGCAGATTCCACGAAAAGAGTGTTAGCAAACTGCTTCTTGAGGCAGAGATTGTAACTCTGTGAGATGAACTCACAGATCAGAAAGAAGTTTCTCAGAAAGCTTCTTTCACGTTTTGAACGGATGAAATTTCCTTTATCAGCGTAGGCCTCAATGTGATCCAAAGAAGCTCTTCTCAGTTTCCCCAAAGACAGTGTTAATGGACTGCTCCACGAAACATAAGTGTAACTCTGTGAGATGAATTCACACATCACCAAGAAGTTTCTAAGAAAGCTTCTTTCTACTTTTCATCTGGATATTTCCTTTGTCACTGTAATGTTCATTGCGCTATGAAGTATCTAATTGCAGATCTCCAGAAAACTGTGTTAACAAACTGATCACTGAAGAGAAACGTGTAACTTTGTGAGTTGCATTCACACATGGTAATGCAGTTTCTCAGAAAGCTTCTCTTTAGTTATTATGTGAGGACATTTCCTTTATCACCATGGGCCCCTATAGGCTCCCAAATATCACTTTGCAGATTAGACGAGAAGAGTGTTAGCAAACTTCTTCTTGAGGCAGAGGTTGTAACTCTGTGAGATGAACTCACAGATCAGAAAGAAGTTTCTCAGAAAACTTCTTTCACGTTTGAACGGATGAAATTTCCTTTATCAGCGTAGGCCTCAATGTGATCCAAAGAAGCTCTTCTCAGTTTCCCCAAAGACAGTGTTAATGGACTGCTCCACGAAACATAAGTGTAACTCTGTGAGATGAATTCACACATCACCAAGAAGTTTCTAAGAAAGCTTCTTTCTAGTTTTCATCTGGATATTTCCTTTGTCACTGTAATGTTCATTGCGCTATGAAGTATCTAATTGCAGATCTCCAGAAAACTATGCTAACAAACTGATCACTGAAGAGAAACGTGTAACTCTGTGAGTTGCATTCACACATGGTAATGCAGTTTCTCAGAAAGCTTCTTTCACGTTTTGAACGGATGAAATTTCCTTTATCAGCGTAGGCCTCAATGTGATCCAAAGAAACCCTTCTCAGTTTCCCCAAAGACAGTGTTAATAGACTGCTCCACGAAACATAAGTGTAACTCTGTGAGATGAATTCACACATCACCAAGAAGTTTCTATGAAAGCTTCTTTCTAGTTTTCATCTCAGGATATTTCCTTTGTCACTGTAATGTTCATTGCGCTGTGAAGTATCTAATTGCAGATCTCCAGAAAGCTATGCTAACAAACTGATCACTGAAGAGAAACGTGTAACTCTGTGAGTTGCATTCACACATGGCAATGCAGTTTCTCAGAATGCTTCTCTTTAGTTATTATGTGAGGATATTTCCTTTATCACCATGGGCCCCAATAGGCTGCCAAATATCACTTTGCAGATTCCACGAAAAGAGTGTTAGCAAACTGCTTCTTGAGGCAGAGATTGTAACTCTGTGAGATGAACTCACAGATCAGAAAGAAGTTTCTCAGTAAGCTTCTTTCTCATTTTTATTGGAAGATGTTTCCCTTGGCCCCATTGTTTTCAAAGGGTTCGGGAATATCTGTTCTCAGATTCCACACAAATAGGGCTAGGCCACGGCCCCACGAAATACAGCTGCAACTTAGTGAGTTGAATTCACACATCACAAAGCGGTTTCTCAGAAAGCTTCTTTCTTTAGTAAGACGAAGTTATTTGTGGTCTTGGAGCGCCACCGTGTGTCCTATTGCAGATTCTGCGAAAACTCTCATAGCAAGTTTCTCAGTGGAAACAATGATGGACATCTGTGGGCTGAAATCACCCACAACAAAGAAGTTTCTGAGAAGGCTTCTCTGCAGGTTTCTCTGAGGATAGTTCCTTATTCAGCATGCGATTCAACGATATCCAAGACATCACATCTGAGATTCCTCATATGAGTGCTAGGAAACTCCCCCGAGAAAGGGTGATAGAACACTGTGAAATGAATTCACATATCACAAAGCAGTTTCTCAGAAAGCTTGGTTCTGCTTTCTCTTGGAGGATATTTCTTTTTCCTTCTATTCTTCAAAGCTATCTGAAATATCACTTCTCGGAATCCACGGAAACAGTCCTAAGAAACGGCTGCAAAAAACAATGGCGTAACTCTGTGAGTTGCATTCACACATGGCAGTGCAGTTTCTCAGAAAGCTTCTCTTTAGTTATTATGTGAGGATATTTCCTTTATCACCATGGGCCCCTATAGGCTCCCAAATATCACTTTGCAGATTCCACGAAAAGAGTGTTAGCAAACTGCTTCTTGAGGCAGAGGTTGTAACTCTGTGAGATGAACTCACAGATCAGAAAGAAGTTTCTCAGAAAGCTTCTTTCACGTTTTGAACGGATGAAATTTCCTTTATCAGCGTAGGCCTCAATGTGGTCCAAAGAAGCCCTTCTCAGTTTCCCCAAAGACAGTGTTAATGGACTGTTCCACGAAACATAAGTGTAACTCTGTGAGATGAATTCACACATCACCAAGAAGTTTCTAAGAAAGCTTCTTTCTAGTTTTCATCTGGATATTTCCTTTGTCACTGTAATGTT
This sequence comes from Rhinopithecus roxellana, assembly GCF_007565055.1. Taxonomy (NCBI): domain Eukaryota; kingdom Metazoa; phylum Chordata; class Mammalia; order Primates; family Cercopithecidae; genus Rhinopithecus; species Rhinopithecus roxellana. The sequence goes on along the minus strand of NC_044552.1, from coordinate 108,478,873 downwards.
CATTGCGCTATGAAGTATCTAATTGCAGATCTCCAGAAAACTGTGCTAACAAACTGATCACTGAAGAGAAACGTGTAACTCTGTGAGTTGCATTCACACATGGAAATGCAGTTTCTCAGAAAGCTTCTCTTTAGTTATTATGTGAGGACATTTCCTTTATCACCATGGGCCCCTATAGGCTCCCAAATATCACTTTGCAGATTAGACGAGAAGAGTGTTAGCAAACTTCTTCTTGAGGCAGAGGTTGTATCTCTGTGAGAGGAACTCACAGATCAGAAAGAAGTTTCTCAGAAAGCTTCTTTCACGTTTTGAACGGATGAAATTTCCTTTATCAGCGTAGGCCTCAATGTGATCCAAAGAAGCCCTTCTCAGTTTCCCCAAAGACAGTGTTAATAGACTGCTCCACGAAACATAAGTGTAACTCTGTGAGATGAATTCACACATCACCAAGAAGTTTCTATGAAAGCTTCTTTCTAGTTTTCATCTCAGGATATTTCCTTTGTCACTGTAATGTTCATTGCGCTATGAAGTATCTAATTGCAGATTTCCAGAAAACTGTGCTAACAAACTGATAACTGAAGAGAAACGTGTAACTTTGTGAGTTGCATTCACACATGGTAATGCAGTTTCTCAGAAAGCTTCTCTTTAGTTATTATGTGAGGATATTTCCTTTATCACCATGGGCCCCTATAGGCTCCCAAATATCACTTTGCAGATTCCACGAAAAGAGTGTTAGCAAACTGCTTCTTGAGGCAGAGATTGTAACTCTGTGAGATGAACTCACAGATCAGAAAGAAGTTTCTCAGAAAGCTTCTTTCACGTTTTGAACGGATGAAATTTCCTTTATCAGCGTAGGCCTCAATGTGATCCAAAGAAGCTCTTCTCAGTTTCCCCAAAGACAGTGTTAATGGACTGCTCCACGAAACATAAGTGTAACTCTGTGAGATGAATTCACACATCACCAAGAAGTTTCTAAGAAAGCTTCTTTCTAGTTTTCATCTGGATATTTCCTTTGTCACTGTAATGTTCATTGCGCTATGAAGTATCTAATTGCAGATCTCCAGAAAACTGTGTTAACAAACTGATCACTGAAGAGAAACGTGTAACTTTGTGAGTTGCATTCACACATGGTAATGCAGTTTCTCAGAAAGCTTCTCTTTAGTTATTATGTGAGGACATTTCCTTTATCACCATGGGCCCCTATAGGCTCCCAAATATCACTTTGCAGATTAGACGAGAAGAGTGTTAGCAAACTTCTTCTTGAGGCAGAAGTTGTATCTCTGTGAGAGGAACTCACAGATCAGAAAGAAGTTTCTCAGAAAGCTTCTTTCACGTTTTGAACGGAAGAAATTTCCTTTATCAGCGTAGGCCTCAATGTGGTCCAAAGAAGCCCTTCTCAGTTTCCCCAAAGACAGTGTTAATGGACTGTTCCACGAAACATAAGTGTAACTCTGTGAGATGAATTCACACATCACCAAGAAGTTTCTAAGAAAGCTTCTTTCTAGTTTTCATCTGGATATTTCCTTTGTCACTGTAATGTTCATTGCGCTATGAAGTATCTAATTGCAGATCTCCAGAAAACTGTGCTAACAAACTGATCACTGAAGAGAAACGTGTAACTCTGTGAGTTGCATTCACACATGGAAATGCAGTTTCTCAGAAAGCTTCTCTTTAGTTATTATGTGAGGACATTTCCTTTATCACCATGGGCCCCTATAGGCTCCCAAATATCACTTTGCAGACTAGACGAGAAGAGTGTTAGCAAACTTCTTCTTGAGGCAGAGGTTGTAACTCTGTGAGATGAACTCACAGATCAGAAAGAAGTTTCTCAGAAAGCTTCTTTCACGTTTGGAACGGATGAAATTTCCTTTATCAGCGTAGGCCTCAATGTGGTCCAAAGAAGCCCTTCTCAGTTTCCCCAAAGACAGTGTTAATGGACTGTTCCACGAAACATAAGTGTAACTCTGGGAGATGAATTCACACATCAACAAGAAGTTTCTAAGAAAGCTTCCTTCTAGTTGTCACTGTGGATATTTCCTTTGTCACTGTAATGTTCATTGCGCTATGAAGTATCTAAATGCAGATTTCCAGAAAACTGTGCTAACAAACTGATCACTGAAGAGAAACGTGTAACTTTGTGAGTTGCATTCACACATGGTAATGCAGTTTCTCAGAAAGCTTCTCTTTAGTTATTATGTGAGGATATTTCCTTTATCACCATGGGCCCCTATAGGCTCCCAAATATCACTTTGCAGATTCCACGAAAAGAGTGTTAGCAAACTGCTTCTTGAGGCAGAGATTGTAACTCTGTGAGATGAACTCACAGATCAGAAAGAAGTTTCTCAGAAAGCTTCTTTCACGTTTTGAACGGATGAAATTTCCTTTATCAGCGTAGGCCTCAATGTGATCCAAAGAAGCTCTTCTCAGTTTCCCCAAAGACAGTGTTAATGGACTGCTCCACGAAACATAAGTGTAACTCTGTGAGATGAATTCACACATCACCAAGAAGTTTCTAAGAAAGCTTCTTTCTACTTTTCATCTGGATATTTCCTTTGTCACTGTAATGTTCATTGCGCTATGAAGTATCTAATTGCAGATCTCCAGAAAACTGTGTTAACAAACTGATCACTGAAGAGAAACGTGTAACTTTGTGAGTTGCATTCACACATGGTAATGCAGTTTCTCAGAAAGCTTCTCTTTCGTTATTATGTGAGGACATTTCCTTTATCACCATGGGCCCCTATAGGCTCCCAAATATCACTTTGCAGATTAGACGAGAAGAGTGTTAGCAAACTTCTTCTTGAGGCAGAGGTTGTAACTCTGTGAGATGAACTCACAGATCAGAAAGAAGTTTCTCAGAAAACTTCTTTCACGTTTGAACGGATGAAATTTCCTTTATCAGCGTAGGCCTCAATGTGATCCAAAGAAGCTCTTCTCAGTTTCCCCAAAGACAGTGTTAATGGACTGCTCCACGAAACATAAGTGTAACTCTGTGAGATGAATTCACACATCACCAAGAAGTTTCTAAGAAAGCTTCTTTCTAGTTTTCATCTGGATATTTCCTTTGTCACTGTAATGTTCATTGCGCTATGAAGTATCTAATTGCAGATCTCCAGAAAACTATGCTAACAAACTGATCACTGAAGAGAAACGTGTAACTCTGTGAGTTGCATTCACACATGGTAATGCAGTTTCTCAGAAAGCTTCTTTCACGTTTTGAACGGATGAAATTTCCTTTATCAGCGTAGGCCTCAATGTGATCCAAAGAAACCCTTCTCAGTTTCCCCAAAGACAGTGTTAATAGACTGCTCCACGAAACATAAGTGTAACTCTGTGAGATGAATTCACACATCACCAAGAAGTTTCTATGAAAGCTTCTTTCTAGTTTTCATCTCAGGATATTTCCTTTGTCACTGTAATGTTCATTGCGCTGTGAAGTATCTAATTGCAGATCTCCAGAAAGCTATGCTAACAAACTGATCACTGAAGAGAAACGTGTAACTCTGTGAGTTGCATTCACACATGGCAATGCAGTTTCTCAGAATGCTTCTCTTTAGTTATTATGTGAGGATATTTCCTTTATCACCATGGGCCCCAATAGGCTGCCAAATATCACTTTGCAGATTCCACGAAAAGAGTGTTAGCAAACTGCTTCTTGAGGCAGAGATTGTAACTCTGTGAGATGAACTCACAGATCAGAAAGAAGTTTCTCAGTAAGCTTCTTTCTCATTTTTATTGGAAGATGTTTCCCTTGGCCCCATTGTTTTCAAAGGGTTCGGGAATATCTGTTCTCAGATTCCACACAAATAGGGCTAGGCCACGGCCCCACGAAATACAGCTGCAACTTAGTGAGTTGAATTCACACATCACAAAGCGGTTTCTCAGAAAGCTTCTTTCTTTAGTAAGACGAAGTTATTTGTGGTCTTGGAGCGCCACCGTGTGTCCTATTGCAGATTCTGCGAAAACTCTCATAGCAAGTTTCTCAGTGGAAACAATGATGGACATCTGTGGGCTGAAATCACCCACAACAAAGAAGTTTCTGAGAAGGCTTCTCTGCAGGTTTCTCTGAGGATAGTTCCTTATTCAGCATGCGATTCAACGATATCCAAGACATCACATCTGAGATTCCTCATATGAGTGCTAGGAAACTCCCCCGAGAAAGGGTGATAGAACACTGTGAAATGAATTCACATATCACAAAGCAGTTTCTCAGAAAGCTTGGTTCTGCTTTCTCTTGGAGGATATTTCTTTTTCCTTCTATTCTTCAAAGCTATCTGAAATATCACTTCTCGGAATCCACGGAAACAGTCCTAAGAAACGGCTGCAAAAAACAATGGCGTAACTCTGTGAGTTGCATTCACACATGGCAGTGCAGTTTCTCAGAAAGCTTCTCTTTAGTTATTATGTGAGGATATTTCCTTTATCACCATGGGCCCCTATAGGCTCCCAAATATCACTTTGCAGATTCCACGAAAAGAGTGTTAGCAAACTGCTTCTTGAGGCAGAGGTTGTAACTCTGTGAGATGAACTCACAGATCAGAAAGAAGTTTTCTCAGAAAGCTTCTTTCACGTTTTGAACGGATGAAATTTCCTTTATCAGCGTAGGCCTCAATGTGGTCCAAAGAAGCCCTTCTCAGTTTCCCCAAAGACAGTGTTAATGGACTGTTCCACGAAACATAAGTGTAACTCTGTGAGATGAATTCACACATCACCAAGAAGTTTCTAAGAAAGCTTCTTTCTAGTTTTCATCTGGATATTTCCTTTGTCACTGTAATGTTCATTGCGCTATGAAGTATCTAATTGCAGATCTCCAGAAAACTGTGCTAACAAACTGATCACTGAAGAGAAACGTGTAACTCTGTGAGTTGCATTCACACATGGAAATGCAGTTTCTCAGAAAGCTTCTCTTTAGTTATTATGTGAGGACATTTCCTTTATCACCATGGGCCCCTATAGGCTCCCAAATATCACTTTGCAGATTAGACGAGAAGAGTGTTAGCAAACTTCTTCTTGAGGCAGAGGTTGTATCTCTGTGAGAGGAACTCACAGATCAGAAAGAAGTTTCTCAGAAAGCTTCTTTCACGTTTTGAACGGATGAAATTTCCTTTATCAGCGTAGGCCTCAATGTGATCCAAAGAAGCCCTTCTCAGTTTCCCCAAAGACAGTGTTAATAGACTGCTCCACGAAACATAAGTGTAACTCTGTGAGATGAATTCACACATCACCAAGAAGTTTCTATGAAAGCTTCTTTCTAGTTTTCATCTCAGGATATTTCCTTTGTCACTGTAATGTTCATTGCGCTATGAAGTATCTAATTGCAGATTTCCAGAAAACTGTGCTAACAAACTGATAACTGAAGAGAAACGTGTAACTTTGTGAGTTGCATTCACACATGGTAATGCAGTTTCTCAGAAAGCTTCTCTTTAGTTATTATGTGAGGATATTTCCTTTATCACCATGGGCCCCTATAGGCTCCCAAATATCACTTTGCAGATTCCACGAAAAGAGTGTTAGCAAACTGCTTCTTGAGGCAGAGATTGTAACTCTGTGAGATGAACTCACAGATCAGAAAGAAGTTTCTCAGAAAGCTTCTTTCACGTTTTGAACGGATGAATTTCCTTTATCAGCGTAGGCCTCAATGTGATCCAAAGAAGCTCTTCTCAGTTTCCCCAAAGACAGTGTTAATGGACTGCTCCACGAAACATAAGTGTAACTCTGTGAGATGAATTCACACATCACCAAGAAGTTTCTAAGAAAGCTTCTTTCTAGTTTTCATCTGGATATTTCCTTTGTCACTGTAATGTTCATTGCGCTATGAAGTATCTAATTGCAGATCTCCAGAAAACTGTGTTAACAACTGATCACTGAAGAGAAACGTGTAACTTTGTGAGTTGCATTCACACATGGTAATGCAGTTTCTCAGAAAGCTTCTCTTTAGTTATTATGTGAGGACATTTCCTTTATCACCATGGGCCCCTATAGGCTCCCAAATATCACTTTGCAGATAGACGAGAAGAGTGTTAGCAAACTTCTTCTTGAGGCAGAAGTTGTATCTCTGTGAGAGGAACTCACAGATCAGAAAGAAGTTTCTCAGAAAGCTTCTTTCACGTTTTGAACGGAAGAAATTTCCTTTATCAGCGTAGGCCTCAATGTGGTCCAAAGAAGCCCTTCTCAGTTTCCCCAAAGACAGTGTTAATGGACTGTTCCACGAAACATAAGTGTAACTCTGTGAGATGAATTCACACATCACCAAGAAGTTTCTAAGAAAGCTTCTTTCTAGTTTTCATCTGGATATTTCCTTTGTCACTGTAATGTTCATTGCGCTATGAAGTATCTAATTGCAGATCTCCAGAAAACTGTGCTAACAAACTGATCACTGAAGAGAAACGTGTAACTCTGTGAGTTGCATTCACACATGGAAATGCAGTTTCTCAGAAAGCTTCTCTTTAGTTATTATGTGAGGACATTTCCTTTATCACCATGGGCCCCTATAGGCTCCCAAATATCACTTTGCAGACTAGACGAGAAGAGTGTTAGCAAACTTCTTCTTGAGGCAGAGGTTGTAACTCTGTGAGATGAACTCACAGATCAGAAAGAAGTTTCTCAGAAAGCTTCTTTCACGTTTGGAACGGATGAAATTTCCTTTATCAGCGTAGGCCTCAATGTGGTCCAAAGAAGCCCTTCTCAGTTTCCCCAAAGACAGTGTTAATGGACTGTTCCACGAAACATAAGTGTAACTCTGGGAGATGAATTCACACATCAACAAGAAGTTTCTAAGAAAGCTTCCTTCTAGTTGTCACTGTGGATATTTCCTTTGTCACTGTAATGTTCATTGCGCTATGAAGTATCTAAATGCAGATTTCCAGAAAACTGTGCTAACAAACTGATCACTGAAGAGAAACGTGTAACTCTGTGAGTTGCATTCACACATGGTAATGCAGTTTGTCAGAAGCTTCTCTTTAGTTATTATGTGAGGACATTTCCTTTACACCATGGGCCCCTATAGGCTCCCCAAATATCACTTTGCAGATTCCACGAAAAGAGTGTTAGCAACTGCTTCTTGAGGCAGAGATTGTAACTCTGTGAGATGAACTCACAGATCAGAAAGAAGTTTCTCTAGAAAGCTTCTTTCACGTTTTGGAACGGATGAAATTTCCTTTATCAGCGTAGGCCTCAATGTGAGTCCAAAGAAGCTCTTCTCAGTTTCCCCAAAGACAGTGTTAATGGACTGCTCCACGAAACATAAGTGTAACTCTGTGAGATGAATTCACACATCACCAAGAAGTTTCTAAGAAAGCTTCTTTCTAGTTTTCATCTGGATATTTCCTTTGTCACTGTAATGTTCATTGCGCTATGAAGTATCTAATTGCAGATCTCCAGAAAACTGTGTTAAACAAACTGATCACTGAAGAGAAACGTGTAACTTTGTGAGTTGCATTCACACATGGTAATGCAGTTTCTCAGAAAGCTTCTCTTTAGTTATTATGTGAGGACATTTCCTTTATCACCATGGGCCCCTATAGGCTCCCAAATATCACTTTGCAGATTAGACGAGAAGAGTGTTAGCAAACTTCTTCTTGAGGCAGAGGTTGTAACTCTGTGAGATGAACTCACAGATCAGAAAGAAGTTTCTTCTCAGAAGCCTTCTTCACGTTTTGAACGGATGAAATTTCCTTTATCAGCGTAGGCCTCAATGTGATCCAAAGAAGCCCTTCTCAGTTTCCCCAAGACAGTGTTAATGGACTGCTTCCACGAAACATAAGTGTAACTCTGTGAGATGAATTCACACATCACCAAGAAGTTTCTAATGAAAGCTTCTTTCTAGTTTTCATCTCTGGATATTTCCTTTGTCACTGTAATGTTCATTGCGCTATGAAGTATCTAATTGCAGATCTCCAGAAAACTATGCTAACAAACTGATCACTGAAGAGAAACGTGTAACTCTGTGAGTTTGCATTCACACATGGCAATGCAGTTTCTCAGAATGCTTCTCTTTAGTATTATATGAGGATATTTCCTTTATCACGATGGGCCCCAATAGGCTGCCAATTATCACTTTGCAGATTCCACGAAAGAGTGTTAGCAAACTGCTTCTTGAGGCAGAGGTTGTAACTCTGTGAGATGAACTCACAGATCAGAAAGAAGTTTCTCAGAAAGCTTCTTTCACGTTTTGAACGGATGAAATTTCCTTTATCAGCGTAGGCCTCAATGTGATCCAAAGAAGCCCTTCTCAGTTTCCCCAAAGACAGTGTTAATGGACTGCTCCACGAAACATAAGTGTAACTCTGTGAGATGAATTCACACATCACCAAGAAGTTTCTAAGAAAGCTTCTTTCTAGTTTTCATCTGTGGATATTTCCTTTGTCACTGTAATGTTCATTGCGCTATGAAGTATCTAATTGCAGATTTCCAGAAAACTGTGCTAACAAACTGATAACTGAAGAGAAACGTGTAACTCTGTGAGTTGCATTCACACATGGTAATGCAGTTTCTCAGAAAGCTTCTCTTTAGTTATTATGTGAGGATATTTCCTTTATCACCATGGGCCCCAATAGGCTCCCAATATCACTTTGCAGATTCCACGAAAGAGTGTTAGCAACTGCTTCTTGAGGCAGAGGTTGTAACTCTGTGAGATGAACTCACAGATCAGAAAGAAGTTTCTCAGAAAGCTTCTTTCACGTTTTGAACGGATGAAATTTCCTTTATCAGCGTAGGCCTCAATGTGATCCAAAGAAGCCTTCTCAGTTTCCCCAAAGACAGTGTTAATGGACTGCTCCACGAAACATAAGTGTAACTCTGTGAGATGAATTCACACATCACAAGAAGTTTCTAAGAAAGCTTCCTTTCTAGTTTTCATCTGTGGATATTTCCTTTGTCACTGTAATGTTCATTGCGCTATGAAGTATCTAATTGCAGATTTCCAGAAAACTGTGCTAACAAACTGATCACTGAAGAGAAACGTGTAACTTGTGAGTTGCATTCACACATGGTAATGCAGTTTCTCAGAAAGCTTCTCTTTTTTATTAGTGAGGATATTTCCTTTATCACCATGGGCCC
>NC_044552.1:108450998-108469716 GCF_007565055.1 Rhinopithecus roxellana | reverse complement strand
CGTTTTGAACGGATGAAATTTCCTTTATCAGCGTAGGCCTCAATGTGATCCAAAGAAGCTCTTCTCAGTTTCCCCAAAGACAGTGTTAATGGACTGCTCCACGAAACATAAGTGTAACTCTGTGAGATGAATTCACACATCCAAGAAGTTTCTAAGAAAGCTTCCTTCTAGTTTTCACTGTCGATATTTCCTTTGTCACTGTAATGTTCATTGCGCTATGAAGTATCTAATTGCAGATTTCCAGAAAACTGTGCTAACAAACTGATCACTGAAGAGAAACGTGTAACTCTGTGAGTTGCATTCACACATGGTAATGCAGTTTCTCAGAAACTTCTCTTTAGTTATTATGTGAGGACATTTCCTTTATCACCATGGGACCCTATAGGCTCCCAATATCACTTTGCAGATTAGACGAGAAGAGTGTTAGCAAACTTCTTCTTGAGGCAGAGGTTGTAACTCTGTGAGATGAACTCACAGATCAGAAAGAAGTTTCTCAGAAAGCTTCTTCACGTTTTGAACGGATGAAATTTCCTTTATCAGCGTAGGCCTCAATGTGGTCCAAAGAAGCCCTTCTCAGTTTCCCAAAGACAGTGTTAATGGACTGTTCCACGAAACATAGTGTAACTCTGTGAGATGAATTCACACATCAACAAGAAGTTTCTAAGAAAGCTTCCTTCTAGTTGTCACTGTGGATATTTCCTTTGTCACTGTAATGTCATTGCGCTTGAAGTATCTAAATGCAGATTTCCAGAAAACTGTGCTAACAAACTGATCACTGAAGAGAAACGTGTAACTCTGTGAGTTGCATTCACACATGGTAATGCAGTTTCTCAGAAAGCTTCTCTTTAGTTATTATGTGAGGACATTTCCTTTAACACCATGGGCCCCTATAGGCTCCCAAATATCACTTTGCGGATTAGACGAGAAGAGTGTTAGCAAACTTCTTCTTGAGGCAGAGGTTGTAACTCTGTGAGATGAACTCACAGATCAGAAAGAAGTTTCTCAGAAAGCTTCTTTCACGTTTTGAACGGATGAAATTTCCTTTATCAGCGTAGGCCTCAATGTGATCCAAAGAAGCCCTTCTCAGTTTCCCCAAAGACAGTGTTAATGGACTGCTCCACGAAACATAAGTGTAACTCTGTGAGATGAATTCACACATCACCAAGAAGTTTCTATGAAAGCTTCTTTCAAGTTTTCATCTCTGGATATTTCCTTTGTCACTGTAATGTTCATTGCGCTATGAAGTATCTAATTGCAGATCTCCAGAAAACTATGCTAACAAACTGATCACTGAAGAGAAACGTGTAACTCTGTGAGTTGCATTCACACATGGCAATGCAGTTTCTCAGAATGCTTCTCTTTAGTTATTATGTGAGTATATTTCCTTTATCACCATGGGCCCCAATAGGCTGCCAAATATCACTTGCAGATTCCACGAAAAGAGTGTTAGCAAACTGCTTCTTGAGGCAGAGATTGTAACTCTGTGAGATGAACTCACAGATCAGAAAGAAGTTTCTCAGTAAGCTTCTTTCTCATTTTTATTGGAAGATGTTTCCCTTGGCCCCATTGTTTTCAAAGGGTTCGGGAATATCTGTTCTCAGATTCCACACAAATAGGGCTAGGCCACGGCCCCACGAAATACAGCTGCAACTTAGTGAGTTGAATTCACACATCACAAAGCGGTTTCTCAGAAAGCTTCTTTCTTTAGTAAGACGAAGTTATTTGTGGTCTTGGAGCGCCACCGTGTGTCCTATTGCAGATTCTGCGAAAACTCTCCTAGCAAGTTTCTCAGTGGAAACAATGATGGACATCTGTGGGCTGAAATCACCCACAACAAAGAAGTTTCTGAGAAGGCTTCTCTGCAGGTTTCTCTGAGGATAGTTCCTTATTCAGCATGCGATTCAACGATATCCAAGACATCACATCTGAGATTCCTCAAATGAGTGCTAGGAAACTCCCCCGAGAAAGGGTGATAGAACACTGTGAAATGAATTCACATATCACAAAGCAGTTTCTCAGAAAGCTTGGTTCTGCTTTCTCTTGGAGGACATTTCTTCTCCTTCTATTCTTCAAAGCTATCTGAAATATCACTTCTCGGAATCCACGGAAACAGTCCTAAGAAACGGCTGCAAAAACAATGGCGTACTCTGTGAGTTGCATTCACACATGGCAGTGCAGTTTCTCAGAAAGCTTCTCTTTAGTTATTATGTGAGGATATTTCCTTTATCACCATGGGCCCCTATAGGCTCCCAAATATCACTTTGCAGATTAGACGAGAAGAGTGTTAGCAAACTTCTTCTTGAGGCAGAGGTTGTAACTCTGTGAGATGAACTCACAGATCAGAAAGAAGTTTCTCAGAAAGCTTCTTTCACGTTTTGAACGGATGAAATTTCCTTTATCAGCGTAGGCCTCAATGTGGTCCAAAGAAGCCCTCAGTTTCCCCAAAGACAGTGTTAATGGACTGTCCACGAAACATAAGTGTAACTCTGTGAGATGAATTCACACATCAACAAGAAGTTTCTAAGAAAGCTTCTTCTAGTTTTCACTGTGGATATTTCCTTTGTCACTGTAATGTTCATTGCGCTATGAAGTATCTAATTGCAGATTCCAGAAAACTGTGCTAACAAACTGATCACTGAAGAGAAACGTGTAACTTGTGAGTTGCATTCACACATGGTAATGCAGTTTCTCAGAAAGCTTCTCTTTAGTTATTATGTGAGGACATTTCCTTTATCACCATGGGCCCCTATAGGCTCCCAAATATCACTTTGCAGATTAGACGAGAAGAGTGTTAGCAAACTTCTTCTTGAGGCAGAGGTTGTAACTCTGTGAGATGAACTCACAGATCAGAAAGAAGTTTCTCAGAAAGCTTCTTTCACGTTTTGAACGGATGAAATTTCCTTTATCAGCGTAGGCCTCAATGTGATCCAAAGAAGCCCTTCTCAGTTGTTCCCCAAAGACAGTGTTAATGGACTGCTCCACGAAACATAAGTGTAACTCGTGAGATGAATTCACACATCACCAAGAAGTTTCTATGAAAGCTTCTTTCAGTTTCATCTCTGGATATTTCCTTTGTCACTGTAATGTTCATTGCGCTATGAAGTATCTAATTGCAGATCTCCAGAAAACTATGCTAACAAACTGATCACTGAAGAGAAACGTGTAACTCTGTGAGTTGCATTCACACATGGCAATGCAGTTTCTCAGAATGCTTCTCTTTAGTTATTATGTGAGTATATTTCCTTTATCACCATGGGCCCCAATAGGCTGCCAAATATCACTTTGCAGATTCCACGAAAAGAGTGTTAGCAAACTGCTTCTTGAGGCAGAGATTGTAACTCTGTGAGATGAACTCACAGATCAGAAAGAAGTTTCTCAGTAAGCTTCTTTCTCATTTTTATTGGAAGATGTTTCCCTTGGCCCCATTGTTTTCAAAGGGTTCGGGAATATCTGTTCTCAGATTCCACACAAATAGGGCTAGGCCACGGCCCCACGAAATACAGCTGCAACTTAGTGAGTTGAATTCACACATCACAAAGCGGTTTCTCAGAAAGCTTCTTTCTTTAGTAAGACGAAGTTATTTGTGGTCTTGGAGCGCCACCGTGTGTCCTATTGCAGATTCTGCGAAAACTCTCCTAGCAAGTTTCTCAGTGGAAACAATGATGGACATCTGTGGGCTGAAATCACCCACAACAAAGAAGTTTCTGAGAAGGCTTCTCTGCAGGTTTCTCTGAGGATAGTTCCTTATTCAGCATGCGATTCAACGATATCCAAGACATCACATCTGAGATTCCTCAAATGAGTGCTAGGAAACTCCCCCGAGAAAGGGTGATAGAACACTGTGAAATGAATTCACATATCACAAAGCAGTTTCTCAGAAAGCTTGGTTCTGCTTTCTCTTGGAGGATATTTCTTTCTCCTTCTATTCTTCAAAGCTATCTGAAATATCACTTCTCGGAATCCACGGAAACAGTCCTAAGAAACGGCTGCAAAAACAATGGCGTAACTCTGTGAGTTGCATTCACACATGGCAGTGCAGTTTCTCAGAAAGCTTCTCTTTAGTTATTATGTGAGGATATTTCCTTTATCACCATGGGCCCCTATAGGCTCCCAAATATCACTTTGCAGATTAGACGAGAAGAGTGTTAGCAAACTTCTTCTTGAGGCAGAGGTTGTAACTCTGTGAGATGAACTCACAGATCAGAAAGAAGTTTCTCAGAAAGCTTCTTTCACGTTTTGAACGGATGAAATTTCCTTTATCAGCGTAGGCCTCAATGTGATCCAAAGAAGCCCTTCTCAGTTTCCCCAAAGACAGTGTTAATGGACTGTCCACGAAACATAAGTGTAACTCTGTGAGATGAATTCACACATCAACAAGAAGTTTCTAAGAAAGCTTCCTTCTAGTTTTCACTGGATATTTCCTTTGTCACTGTAATGTTCATTGCGCTATGAAGTATCTAATTGCAGATTCCAGAAAACTGTGCTAACAAACTGATCACTGAAGAGAAACGTGTAACTGTGAGTTGCATTCACACATGGTAATGCAGTTTCTCAGAAAGCTTCTCTTTAGTTATTATGTGAGGACATTTCCTTTATCACCATGGGCCCCTATAGGCTCCCAAATATCACTTTGCAGATTAGACGAGAAGAGTGTTAGCAAACTTCTTCTTGAGGCAGAGGTTGTAACTCTGTGAGATGAACTCACAGATCAGAAAGAAGTTTCTCAGAAAGCTTCTTTCACGTTTTGAACGGATGAAATTTCCTTTATCAGCGTAGGCCTCAATGTGATCCAAAGAAGCCCTTCTCAGTTTCCCCAAAGACAGTGTTAATGGACTGCCACGAAACATAAGTGTAACTCTGTGAGATGAATTCACACATCACAAGAAGTTTCTAAGAAAGCTTCTTTAGTTTTCATCTTGGATATTTCCTTTGTCACTGTAATGTTCATTGCGCTATGAAGTATCTAATTGCAGATTCCAGAAAACTGTGCTAACAAACTGATCACTGAAGAGAAACGTGTAACTCTGTGAGTTGCATTCACACATGGTAATGCAGTTTCTCAGAAAGCTTCTCTTTAGTTATTATGTGAGGATATTTCCTTTATCACCATGGGCCCCTATAGGCTCCCAAATATCACTTTGCAGATTCCACGAAAAGAGTGTTAGCAAACTGCTTCTTGAGGCAGAGATTGTAACTCTGTGAGATGAACTCACAGATCAGAAAGAAGTTTCTCAGAAAGCTTCTTTCACGTTTTGAACGGATGAAATTTCCTTTATCAGCGTAGGCCTCAATGTGATCCAAAGAAGCCTTCTCAGTTTCCCCAAAGACAGTGTTAATGGACTGTCCACGAAACATAAGTGTAACTCTGTGAGATGAATTCACACATCAACAAGAAGTTTCTAAGAAAGCTTCCTTCTAGTTTTCACTGTGATATTTCCTTTGTCACTGTAATGTTCATTGCGCTATGAAGTATCTAATTGCAGATTTCCAGAAAACTGTGCTAACAAACTGATCACTGAAGAGAAACGTGTAACTCTGTGAGTTGCATTCACACATGGTAATGCAGTTTCTCAGAAAGCTTCTCTTTAGTTATTATGTGAGGATTTCCTTTATCACCATGGGCCCCTATAGGCTCCCAAATATCACTTTGCAGATTACGAAAGAGTGTTAGCAAACTTCTTCTTGAGGCAGAGGTTGTAACTCTGTGAGATGAACTCACAGATCAGAAAGAAGTTTCTCAGAAAGCTTCTTTCACGTTTTGAACGGATGAAATTTCCTTTATCAGCGTAGGCCTCAATGTGATCCAAAGAAGCCTTCTCAGTTTCCCCAAAGACAGTGTTAATGGACTGCTCCACGAAACATAAGTGTAACTCTGTGAGATGAATTCACACATCACCAAGAAGTTTCTAGAAAGCTTCTTCTAGTTTTCATCTGGATATTTCCTTTGTCACTGTAATGTTCATTGCGCTATGAAGTATCTAATTGCAGATCTCCAGAAAACTGCTAACAAACTGATCACTGAAGAGAAACGTGTAACTCTGTGAGTTGCATTCACACATGGCAATGCAGTTTCTCAGAATGCTTCTCTTTAGTTATTATGTGAGGATATTTCCTTTATCACCATGGGCCCCAATAGGCTGCCAAATATCACTTTGCAGATTCCAGAAAAGAGTGTTAGCAAACTGCTTCTTGAGGCAGAGATTGTAACTCTGTGAGATGAACTCACAGATCAGAAAGAAGTTTCTCAGTAAGCTTCTTTCTCATTTTTATTGGAAGATGTTTCCCTTGGCCCCATTGTTTTCAAAGGGTTCGGGAATAGCTGTTCTCAGATTCCACACAAATAGGGCTAGGCCACGGCCCCACGAAATACAGCTGCAACTTAGTGAGTTGAATTCACACATCACAAAGCGGTTTCTCAGAAAGCTTCTTTCTTTAGTAAGACGAAGTTATTTGTGGTCTTGGAGCGCCACCGTGTGTCCTATTGCAGATTCTGCGAAAACTCTCCTAGCAAGTTTCTCAGTGGAAACAATGATGGACATCTGTGGGCTGAAATCACCCACAACAAAGAAGTTTCTGAGAAGGCTTCTCTGCAGGTTTCTCTGAGGATAGTTCCTTATTCAGCATGCGATTCAACGATATCCAAGACATCACATCTGAGATTCCTCAAATGAGTGCTAGGAAACTCCCCCGAGAAAGGGTGATAGAACACTGTGAAATGAATTCACATATCACAAAGCAGTTTCTCAGAAAGCTTGGTTCTGCTTTCTCTTGGAGGACATTTCTTTCTCCTTCTATTCTTCAAAGCTATCTGAAATATCACTTCTCGGAATCCACGGAAACAGTCCTAAGAAACGGCTGCAAAAACAATGGCGTAACTCTGTGAGTTGCATTCACACATGGCAGTGCAGTTTCTCAGAAAGCTTCTCTTTAGTTATTATGTGAGGATATTTCCTTTATCACCATGGGCCCCTATAGGCTCCCAAATATCACTTTGCAGATTAGACGAGAAGAGTGTTAGCAAACTTCTTCTTGAGGCAGAGGTTGTAACTCTGTGAGATGAACTCACAGATCAGAAAGAAGTTTCTCAGAAAGCTTCTTTCACGTTTTGAACGGATGAAATTTCCTTTATCAGCGTAGGCCTCAATGTGATCCAAAGAAGCCCTTCTCAGTTTCCCCAAAGACAGTGTTAATGGACTGCTCCACGAAACATAAGTGTAACTCTGTGAGATGAATTCACACATCACCAAGAAGTTTCTATGAAAGCTTCTTTCTAGTTTTCATCTCTGGATATTTCCTTTGTCACTGTAATGTTCATTGCGCTATGAAGTATCTAATTGCAGATCTCCAGAAAACTATGCTAACAAACTGATCACTGAAGAGAAACGTGTAACTCTGTGAGTTGCATTCACACATGGCAATGCAGTTTCTCAGAATGCTTCTCTTTAGTTATTATGTGAGGATATTTCCTTTATCACCATGGGCCCCAATAGGCTGCCAAATATCACTTTGCAGATTCCACGAAAAGAGTGTTAGCAAACTGCTTCTTGAGGCAGAGATTGTAACTCTGTGAGATGAACTCACAGATCAGAAAGAAGTTTCTCAGAAGCTTCTGTCACGTTTTGAACGGATGAAATTTCCTTTATCAGCGTAGGCCTCAATGTGGTCCAAAGAAGCCCTTCTCTGTTTCCACAAAGACAGTGTTAATGGACTGTTCCACGAAACATAAGTGTAACTCTGTGAGATGAATTCACACATCAACAAGAAGTTTCTAAGAAAGCTTCCTTCTAGTTTTCACTGTCGATATTTCCTTTGTCACTGTAATGTTCATTGCGCTATGAAGTATCTAATTGCAGATTTCCAGAAAACTGTGCTAACAAACTGATCACTGAAGAGAAACGTGTAACTCTGTGAGTTGCATTCACACATGGTAATGCAGTTTCTCAGAAAGCTTCTCTTTAGTTATTATGTGAGGACATTTCCTTTATCACCATGGCCCCTATAGGCTCCCAAATATCACTTTGCAGATTAGACGAGAAGAGTGTTAGCAAACTTCTTCTTGAGGTAGAGATTGTAACTCTGTGAGTTGAACTCACCGATCAGAAAGAAGTTTCTCAGAAAGCTTCTTTCACGTTTTGAACGGATGAAATTTCCTTTATCAGCGTAGGCCTCAATGTGATCCATAGAAGCTCTTCTCAGTTTCCCCAAAGACAGTGTTAATGGACTGCTCCACGAAACATAAGTGTAACTCTGTGAGATGAATTCACACATCACCAAGAAGTTTCTAAGAAAGCTTCTTTCTAGTTTTCATCTGGATATTTCCTTTGTCACTGTAATGTTCATTGCGCTATGAAGTATCTAATTGCAGATCTCCAGAAAACTGTGTTAACAAACTGATCACTGAAGAGAAACGTGAAACTTTGTGAGTTGCATTCACACATGGTAATGCAGTTTCTCAGAAAGCTTCTCTTTAGTTATTATGTGAGGACATTTCCTTTATCACCATGGGCCCCTATAGGCTCCCAAATATCACTTTGCAGATTAGACGAGAAGAGTGTTAGCAAACTTCTTCTTGAGGCAGAGGTTGTAACTCTGTGAGATGAACTCACAGATCAGAAAGAAGTTTCTCAGAAAGCTTCTTTCACGTTTGAACGGATGAAATTTCCTTTATCAGCGTAGGCCTCAATGTGATCCAAAGAAGCCCTTCTCAGTTGTTCCCCAAAGACAGTGTTAATGGACTGCTCCACGAAACATAAGTGTATCTCTGTGAGATGAATTCACACATCACCAAGAAGTTTCTATGAAAGCTTCTTTCAAGTTTTCATCTCTGGATATTTCCTTTGTCACTGTAATGTTCATTGCGCTATGAAGTATCTAATTGCAGATCTCCAGAAAACTATGCTAACAAACTGATCACTGAAGAGAAACGTGTAACTCTGTGAGTTGCATTCACACATGGCAATGCAGTTTCTCAGAATGCTTCTCTTTAGTTATTATGTGAGGATATTTCCTTTATCACCATGGGACCCAATAGGCTGCCAAATATCACTTTGCAGATTCCACGAAAAGAGGGTTAGCAAACTGCTTCTTGAGGCAGAGATTGTAACTCTGTGAGATGAACTCACAGATCAGAAAGAAGTTTCTCAGTAAGCTTCTTTCTCATTTTTATTGGAAGATGTTTCCCTTGGCCCCATTGTTTTCAAAGGGTTCGGGAATAGCTGTTCTCAGATTCCACACAAATAGGGCTAGGCCACGGCCCCCGCGATATACAGCTGCAACTTAGTGAGTTGAATTCACACATCACAAAGCGGTTTCTCAGAAAGCTTCTTTCTTTAGTAAGACGAAGTTATTTGTGGTCTTGGAGCGCCACCGTGTGTCCTATTGCAGATTCTGCGAAAACTCTCCTAGCAAGTTTCTCAGTGGAAACAATGATGGACATCTGTGGGCTGAAATCACCCACAACAAAGAAGTTTCTGAGAAGGCTTCTCTGCAGGTTTCTCTGAGGATAGTTCCTTATTCAGCATGCGATTCAACGATATCCAAGACATCACATCTGAGATTCCTCAAATGAGTGCTAGGAAACTCCCCCGAGAAAGGGTGATAGAACACTGTGAAATGAATTCACATATCACAAAGCAGTTTCTCAGAAAGCTTGGTTCTGCTTTCTCTTGGAGGATATTTCTTTTTCCTTCTATTCTTCAAAGCTATCTGAAATATCACTTCTCGGAATCCACGGAAACAGTCCTAAGAAACGGCTGCAAAAACAATGGCGTAACTCTGTGAGTTGCATTCACACATGGCAGTGCAGTTTCTCAGAAAGCTTCTCTTTAGTTATTATGTGAGGATATTTCCTTTATCACCATGGGCCCCTATAGGCTCCCAAATATCACTTTGCAGATTAGACGAGAAGAGTGTTAGCAAACTTCTTCTTGAGGCAGACGTTGTAACTCTGTGAGATGAACTCACAAATCAGAAAGAAGTTTCTCAGAAAGCTTCTTTCACGTTTTGAACGGATGAAATTTCCTTTCTCAGCGTAGGCCTCAATGTGGTCCAAAGAAGCCCTTCTCAGTTTCCCCAAAGACAGTGTTAATGGACTGTTCCACGAAACATAAGTGTAACTCTGTGAGATGAATTCACACATCAACAAGAAGTTTCTAAGAAAGCTTCCTTCTAGTTTTCACTGTGGATATTTCCTTTGTCACTGTAATGTTCATTGCGCTATGAAGTATCTAATTGCAGATTTCCAGAAAACTGTGCTAACAAACTGATCACTGAAGAGAAACGTGTAACTTTGTGAGTTGCATTCACACATGGTAATGCAGTTTCTCAGAAAGCTTCTCTTTAGTTATTATGTGAGGATATTTCCTTTATCACCATGGGCCCCTATAGGCTCCCAAATATCACTTTGCAGATTCCACGAAAAGAGTGTTAGCAAACTGCTTCTTGAGGCAGAGATTGTAACTCTGTGAGATGAACTCACAGATCAGAAAGAAGTTTCTCAGAAAGCTTCTTTCACGTTTTGAACGGATGAAATTTCCTTTATCAGCGTAGGCCTCAATGTGATCCAAAGAAGCTCTTCTCAGTTTCCCCAAAGACAGTGTTAATGGACTGCTCCACGAAACATAAGTGTAACTCTGTGAGATGAATTCACACATCACCAAGAAGTTTCTAAGAAAGCTTCTTTCTAGTTTTCATCTGGATATTTCCTTTGTCACTGTAATGTTCATTGCGCTATGAAGTATCTAATTGCAGATCTCCAGAAAACTGTGTTAACAAACTGATCACTGAAGAGAAACGTGAAACTTTGTGAGTTGCATTCACACATGGTAATGCAGTTTCTCAGAAAGCTTCTCTTTAGTTATTATGTGAGGACATTTCCTTTATCACCATGGGCCCCTATAGGCTCCCAAATATCACTTTGCAGATTAGACGAGAAGAGTGTTAGCAAACTTCTTCTTGAGGCAGAGGTTGTAACTCTGTGAGATGAACTCACAGATCAGAAAGAAGTTTCTCAGAAGCTTCTTTCACGTTTTGAACGGATGAAATTTCCTTTATCAGCGTAGGCCTCAATGTGGTCCAAAGAAGCCCTTCTCAGTTTCCCCAAAGACAGTGTTAATGGACTGTTCCACGAAACATAAGTGTAACTCTGTGAGATGAATTCACACATCAACAAGAAGTTTCTAAGAAAGCTTCCTTCTAGTTGTCACTGTGGATATTTCCTTTGTCACTGTAATGTTCATTGCGCTATGAAGTATCTAATGCAGATTTCCAGAAAACTGTGCTAATAAACTGATCACTGAAGAGAAACGTGTAACTCTGTGAGTTGCATTCACACATGGTAATGCAGTTTCTCAGAAAGCTTCTCTTTAGTTATTATGTGAGGACATTTCCTTTATCACCATGGGCCCCTATAGGCTCCCAAATATCACTTTGCAGATTAGACGAGAAGAGTGTTAGCAAACTTCTTCTTGAGGCAGAGGTTGTAACTCTGTGAGATGAACTCACAGATCAGAAAGAAGTTTCTCAGAAAGCTTCTTTCACGTTTTGAACGGATGAAATTTCCTTTATCAGCGTAGGCCTCAATGTGATCCAAAGAAGCTCTTCTCAGTTTCCCCAAAGACAGTGTTAATGGACTGCTCCACGAAACATAAGTGTAACTCTGTGAGATGAATTCACACATCAACAAGAAGTTTCTAAGAAAGCTTCCTTCTAGTTTTCACTGTCGATATTTCCTTTGTCACTGTAATGTTCATTGCGCTATGAAGTATCTAATTGCAGATTTCCAGAAAACTGTGCTAACAAACTGATCACTGAAGAGAAACGTGTAACTCTGTGAGTTGCATTCACACATGGTAATGCAGTTTCTCAGAAAGCTTCTCTTTAGTTATTATGTGAGGACATTTCCTTTATCACCATGGGCCCCTATAGGCTCCCAAATATCACTTTGCAGATTAGACGAGAAGAGTGTTAGCAAACTTCTTCTTGAGGCAGAGGTTGTAACTCTGTGAGATGAACTCACAGATCAGAAAGAAGTTTCTCAGAAAGCTTCTTTCACGTTTCGAACGGATGAAATTTCCTTTATCAGCGTAGGCCTCAATGTGATCCAAAGAAGCCCTTCTCAGTTTCCCCAAAGACAGTGTTAATGGACTGCTCCACGAAACATAAGTGTAACTGTGTGAGATGAATTCACACATCACCAAGAAGTTTCTATGAAAGCTTCTTTCAAGTTTTCATCTCTGGATATTTCCTTTGTCACTGTAATGTTCATTGCGCTATGAAGTATCTAATTGCAGATCTCCAGAAAACTATGCTAACAAACTGATCACTGAAGAGAAACGTGTAACTCTGTGAGTTGCATTCACACATGGCAATGCAGTTTCTCAGAATGCTTCTCTTTAGTTATTATGTGAGGATATTTCCTTTATCACCATGGGCCCCAATAGGCTGCCAAATATCACTTTGCAGATTCCACGAAAAGAGGGTTAGCAAACTGCTTCTTGAGGCAGAGATTGTAACTCTGTGAGATGAACTCACAGATCAGAAAGAAGTTTCTCAGTAAGCTTCTTTCTCATTTTTATTGGAAGATGTTTCCCTTGGCCCCATTGTTTTCAAAGGGTTCGGGAATAGCTGTTCTCAGATTCCACACAAATAGGGCTAGGCCACGGCCCCACGAAATACAGCTGCAACTTAGTGAGTTGAATTCACACATCACAAAGCGGTTTCTCAGAAAGCTTCTTTCTTTAGTAAGACGAAGTTATTTGTGGTCTTGGAGCGCCACCGTGTGTCCTATTGCAGATTCTGCGAAAACTCTCCTAGCAAGTTTCTCAGTGGAAACAATGATGGACATCTGTGGGCTGAAATCACCCACAACAAAGAAGTTTCTGAGAAGGCTTCTCTGCAGGTTTCTCTGAGGATAGTTCCTTATTCAGCATGCGATTCAACGATATCCAAGACATCACATCTGAGATTCCTCAAATGAGTGCTAGGAAACTCCCCCGAGAAAGGGTGATAGAACACTGTGAAATGAATTCACATATCACAAAGCAGTTTCTCAGAAAGCTTGGTTCTGCTTTCTCTTGGAGGACATTTCTTTCTCCTTCTATTCTTCAAAGCTATCTGAAATATCACTTCTCGGAATCCACGGAAACAGTCCTAAGAAACGGCTGCAAAAACAATGGCGTAACTCTGTGAGTTGCATTCACACATGGCAGTGCAGTTTCTCAGAAAGCTTCTCTTTAGTTATTATGTGAGGATATTTCCTTTATCACCATGGGCCCCTATAGGCTCCCAAATATCACTTTGCAGATTAGACGAGAAGAGTGTTAGCAAACTTCTTCTTGAGGCAGAGGTTGTAACTCTGTGAGATGAACTCACAGATCAGAAAGAAGTTTCTCAGAAAGCTTCTTTCACGTTTTGAACGGATGAAATTTCCTTTATCAGCGTAGGCCTCAATGTGATCCAAAGAAGCCCTTCTCAGTTTCCCCAAAGACAGTGTTAATGGACTGCTCCACGAAACATAAGTGTAACTCTGTGAGATGAATTCACACATCACCAAGAAGTTTCTATGAAAGCTTCTTTCTAGTTTCATCTCTGGATATTTCCTTTGTCACTGTAATGTTCATTGCGCTATGAAGTATCTAATTGCAGATCTCCAGAAAACTATGCTAACAAACTGATCACTGAAGAGAAACGTGTAACTCTGTGAGTTGCATTCACACATGGCAATGCAGTTTCTCAGAATGCTTCTCTTTAGTTATTATGTGAGGATATTTCCTTTATCACCATGGGCCCCAATAGGCTGCCAAATATCACTTTGCAGATTCCACGAAAAGAGTGTTAGCAAACTGCTTCTTGAGGCAGAGATTGTAACTCTGTGAGATGAACTCACAGATCAGAAAGAAGTTTCTCAGAAAGCTTCTGTCACGTTTTGAACGGATGAAATTTCCTTTATCAGCGTAGGCCTCAATGTGGTCCAAAGAAGCCCTTCTCTGTTTCCACAAAGACAGTGTTAATGGACTGTTCCACGAAACATAAGTGTAACTCTGTGAGATGAATTCACACATCAACAAGAAGTTTCTAAGAAAGCTTCCTTCTAGTTTTCACTGTCGATATTTCCTTTGTCACTGTAATGTTCATTGCGCTATGAAGTATCTAATTGCAGATTTCCAGAAAACTGTGCTAACAAACTGATCACTGAAGAGAAACGTGTAACTCTGTGAGTTGCATTCACACATGGTAATGCAGTTTCTCAGAAAGCTTCTCTTTAGTTATTATGTGAGGACATTTCCTTTATCACCATGGGCCCCTATAGGCTCCCAAATATCACTTTGCAGATTAGACGAGAAGAGTGTTAGCAAACTTCTTCTTGAGGTAGAGATTGTAACTCTGTGAGTTGAACTCACCGATCAGAAGAAGTTTCTCAGAAAGCTTCTTTCACGTTTTGAACGGATGAAATTTCCTTTATCAGCGTAGGCCTCAATGTGATCCAAAGAAGCTCTTCTCAGTTTCCCCAAAGACAGTGTTAATGGACTGCTCCACGAAACATAAGTGTAACTCTGTGAGATGAATTCACACATCACCAAGAAGTTTCTAAGAAAGCTTCTTTCTAGTTTTCATCTGGATATTTCCTTTGTCACTGTAATGTTCATTGCGCTATGAAGTATCTAATTGCAGATCTCCAGAAAACTGTGTTAACAAACTGATCACTGAAGAGAAACGTGAAACTTTGTGAGTTGCATTCACACATGGTAATGCAGTTCTCAGAAAGCTTCTCTTTAGTATTATGTGAGGACATTTCCTTTATCACCATGGGCCCCCTATAGGCTCCCAAATATCACTTTGCAGATTAGACGAGAAGAGTGTTAGCAAACTTCTTCTTGAGGCAGAGGTTGTAACTCTGTGAGATGAACTCACAGATCAGAAAGAAGTTTCTCAGAAAGCTTCTTTCACGTTTTGAACGGATGAAATTTCCTTTATCAGCGTAGGCCTCAATGTGATCCAAAGAAGCCCTTCTCAGTTGTTTCCCCAAAGACAGTGTTAATGGACTGCTCCACGAAACATAAGTGTATCTCTGTGAGATGAATTCACACATCACCAAGAAGTTTCTATGAAAGCTTCTTTCAAGTTTTCATCTCTGGATATTTCCTTTGTCACTGTAATGTTCATTGCGCTATGAAGTATCTAATTGCAGATCTCCAGAAAACTATGCTAACAAACTGATCACTGAAGAGAAACGTGTAACTCTGTGAGTTGCATTCACACATGGCAATGCAGTTTCTCAGAATGCTTCTCTTTAGTTATTATGTGAGGATATTTCCTTTATCACCATGGGACCCAATAGGCTGCCAAATATCACTTTGCAGATTCCACGAAAAGAGTGTTAGCAAACTGCTTCTTGAGGCAGAGATTGTAACTCTGTGAGATGAACTCACAGATCAGAAAGAAGTTTCTCAGTAAGCTTCTTCTCATTTTTATTGGAAGATGTTTCCCTTGGCCCCATTGTTTTCAAAGGTTCGGGAATAGCTGTTCTCAGATTCCACACAAATAGGGCTAGGCCACGGCCCCCGCGATATACAGCTGCAACTTAGTGAGTTGAATTCACACATCACAAAGCGGTTTCTCAGAAAGCTTCTTTCTTTAGTAAGACGAAGTTATTTGTGGTCTTGGAGCGCCACCGTGTGTCCTATTGCAGATTCTGCGAAAACTCTCCTAGCAAGTTTCTCAGTGGAAACAATGATGGACATCTGTGGGCTGAAATCACCCACAACAAAGAAGTTTCTGAGAAGGCTTCTCTGCAGGTTTCTCTGAGGATAGTTCCTTATTCAGCATGCGATTCAACGATATCCAAGACATCACATCTGAGATTCCTCAAATGAGTGCTAGGAAACTCCCCCGAGAAAGGTGATAGAACACTGTGAAATGAATTCACATATCACAAAGCAGTTTCTCAGAAAGCTTGGTTCTGCTTTCTCTTGGAGGATATTTCTTTTTCCTTCTATTCTTCAAAGCTATCTGAAATATCACTTCTCGGAATCCACGGAACAGTCCTAAGAAACGGCTGCAAAAACAATGGCGTAACTCTGTGAGTGCATTCACCACATGGCAGTGCAGTTTCTCAGAAAGCTTCTCTTTAGTTATTATGTGAGGATATTTCCTTTATCACCATGGGCCCCTATAGGCTCCCAAATATCACTTTGCAGATTAGACGAGAAGAGTGTTAGCAAACTTCTTCTTGAGGCAGACGTTTGTAACTCTGTGAGATGAACTCACAATCAGAAAGAAGTTTCTCAGAAAGCTTCTTTCACGTTTGAACGGATGAAATTTCCTTTCTCAGCGTAGGGCCTCAATGTGGTCCAAAGAAGCCCTTCTCATTTTCCCCAAGACAGTGTTAATGGACTGTTCCACGAAACATAAGTGTAACTCTGTGAGATGAATTCACACATCAACAAGAAGTTTCTAAGAAAGCTTCCTTCTAGTTTTCACTGTGGATATTTCCTTTGTCACTGTAATGTTCATGCGCTATGAAGTATCTAATTGCAGATTTCCAGAAAACTGTGCTAACAAACTGATCACTGAAGAGAAACGTGTAACTTTGTGAGTTGCATTCACACATGGTAATGCAGTTTCTCAGAAAGCTTCTCTTTAGTTATTATGTGAGGATATTTTCCTTATCACCATGGGCCCCTATAGGCTCCCAAATTTCCCACTTGCAGATTCCACGAAAAGAGTTTTAGCCAACTGCTCTTTGAGGCAGAGATTGTAACTCTGTGAGATGATACTCACAGCTCAGAAAGAAGTTTCTCAGAAAGCTTCTTTCCATGTTTTTTGAACGGATGAATGATGGAATTTCCTTTCTCAGCGTAGGCCTCAGATGTGCTCCAAAAGAAGCTCTTCTCCGTTATCCCCAAAAACGAGTGTTAATGGATCTGCTCCACGAAACATTAATGTGTAACTCTGTGAGATGAATTCCACCAATGCACCCAAGAACGTTTCTAAGAAAGCTTCTTTAGTTTTCATCTGGATATTTCCTTTGTCACTGTAATGTTCATTGCGCTATGAAGTATCTAATTGCAGATCTCTCAGAAAACTGTGTTAACAAACTGATCACTGAAGAGAAACGTGTAACTTGTGAGTTGCATTCACACATGGTAATGCAGTTTCTCTCAGAAAGCTTCTCTTTAGTTATTATGTGAGGACATTTCCTTATCACCATGGGACCCATAGGCTCCCAAATATCACTTTGCAGATTAGACGAGAAGAGTGGTTAGCAACTTCTTCTTGAGGCAGAGGTTGTAACTCTGTGAGATGAACTCACAGATCAAGAGAAGTTTCTCAGAAAAGCTTCTTTCACGTTTTGAACGGATGAAATTTCCTTTATCAGCGTAGGCCTCAATGTGGTCCAAAGAAGCCCTTCTCAGTTTCCCCAAAGACAGTTTAATGGACTGTTCCACGAAACATAAGTGTAACTCTGTGAGATGAATTCACACATCAACAAGAAGTTTCTAAGAAAGCTTCCTTCTAGTTGTCACTGTGGATATTTCCTTTGTCACTGTATGTTCATTGCGCTATGAAGTATCTAATGCAGATTTCCAGAAACTGTGCTAACAAACTGATCACTGAAGAGAAACGTGTAACTCTGTGAGTTGCATTCACACATGGTAATGCAGTTTCTCAGAAAGCTTCTCTTAGTTTTATGTGAGGACATTTCCTTTAACCATGGGCCCCTATAGGCTCCCAAATCACTTTGCGGATTAGACGAGAAGAGTGTTAGCAAACTTCTTCTTGAGGCAGAGGTTGTAACTCTGTGAGATGAACTCACAGAAAAGAGTTTTCTCAGAAAGCTTCTGTCACGTTTTGAACGGATGAAATTTCCTTTATCAGCGTAGGCCTCAATGTGGTCCAAAGAAGCCCTTCTCTGTTTCCACAAAGACAGTGTTAATGGACTGTTCCACGAAACATAAGTGTAACTCTATGAGATGAATTCACACATCAACAAGAGTTTTAAGAAAGCTTTTCTAGTTTTCACTCTGGATATTTCCTTTGTCACTGTAATGTTCATTGCGCTATGAAGTATCTAATTGCAGATTCCAGAAAACTGTGCTAACAAACTGATCACTGAAGAGAAACGTGTAACTCTGTGAGTTGCATTCACATGGCAATGCAGTTTCTCAGAAAGCTTCTCTTTAGATTATGTGAGGATATTTCCTTTATCACCATGGGCCCCAATAGGCCAAATATCACTTTGCAGATTCCACGAAAGAGAGTGTTAGCAAACTGCTTCTTGAGGCAGAGATTGTAACTGTGAGATGAACTCACAGATCAGAAAGAAGTTTCTCAGAAAGCTTCTTTCACGTTTTGAACGGATGAAATTTCCTTTATCAGCGTAGGCCTCAATGTGATCCAAAGAAGCCCTTCTCAGATTCCTCAAAGACAGTGTTAATGGAATGCTCCACGAAACATAAGTGTAACTCTGTGAGATGAATTCACGCATCACCAAGAATTTTCTAAGAAAGCTTCTTTCTAGTTTTCATCTGTGGATATTTCCTTTGTCACTGTATTGTTCATTGCGCTATGAAGTATCTAATTGCAGATTTCCAGAAAACTGTGCTAACAAACTGATCACTGAAGAGAAACGTGTAACTCTTTGAGTTGCATTCACACCTGGCAATGCAGTTTCTCAGAAAGCTTCTCTTTAGTTATTATGTGAGGATATTTCCTTTAT
>NC_044552.1:108447134-108450898 GCF_007565055.1 Rhinopithecus roxellana | reverse complement strand
AGTTCCGCCATTGTTTTTGCAAGCCGTTCTTAGGAACTGTTTTCCGTGGATTCCGAGACGAAGTTGATATTTCCCGATACTTTTGAAGAATAGAAGGAAAACGAACGATCTCCAAGAGAAAGCCGAACCCGCTTCTGAGAAACTGCTTTGTGATTGTGAATTCATGTACAGTGTTCTATTCTACCATTTCGCGCTGCCATGTGTGAATGCAACTCACAGAGTTACGCCATTGTTTTTGCAGCCGTTTCTTAGGACTGTTTCCGTGGATTCCGAGAAGTGATATTTCAGATAGCTTTGAAGAATAGAAGGAAAAAGAAATATCCTCCAAGAGAAAGCAGAACCAAGCTTTCTGAGAAACTGCTTTGTGATATGTGAATTCATTTCACAGTGTTCTATCACCCTTTCGCGGGGGAGTTTCCTAGCACTCATTTGAGGAATCTCAGATGTGATGTCTTGGATATCGTTGAATCGCATGCTGAATAAGGAACTATCCTCAGAGAAACCTGCAGAGAAGCCTTCTCAGAAACTTCTTTGTTGTGGGTGATTTCAGCCCACAGATGTCCATCATTGTTTCCACTGAGAAACTTGCTAGGAGAGTTTTCGCAGAATCTGCAATAGGACACACGGTGGCGCTCCAAGACCACAAATAACTTCGTCTTACTAAAGAAAGAAGCTTTCTGAGAAACCGCTTTGTGATGTGTGAATTCAACTCACTAAGTTGCAGCTGTATTTCGTGGGCCGTGGCCTAGCCCTAGTTGTGTGGAATCTGAGAACAGATATTCCCGAACCCTTTGAAAACAATGGGGCCAAGGGAAACATCTTCCAATAAAAATGAGAAAGAAGCTTACTGAGAAACTTCTTTCTGATCTGTGAGTTCATCTCACAGAGTTACAATCTCTGCCTCAAGAAGCAGTTTGCTAACACTCTTTTCGTGGAATCTGCAAAGTGATATTTGGCAGCCTATTGGGGCCCATGGTGATAAAGGAAATATCCTCACATAATAACTAAAGAGAAGCTTTCTGAGAAACTGCATTGCCATGTGTGAATGCAACTCACAGAGTTACACGTTTCTCTTCAGTGATCAGTTTGTTAGCATAGTTTTCTGGAGATCTGCAATTAGATACTTCATAGCGCAATGAACATTACAGTGACAAAGGAAATATCCAGATGAAAACTAGAAAGAAGCTTTCTTAGAAACTTCTTGGTGATGTGTGAATTCATCTCACAGAGTTTACACTTATGTTTCGTGGAGCAGTCCATTAACACTGTCTTTGGGGAAACTGAGAAGAGCTTCTTTGGATCACATTGAGGCCTACGCTGATAAAGGAAATTTCATCCGTTCAAAACGTGAAAGAAGCTTTCTGAGAAACTTCTTTCTGATCTGTGAGTTCTCATCTCACCGAGTTCCAATCTCTGCCTCCTCAAGAAGCAGTTTGCTAACACTCTTTTCGTGGAATCTGCAAAGTGATATTTGGGAGCCTATAGGGGCCCATGGTGATAAAGGAAATATCCTCACATAATAACTAAAGAGAAGCATTCTGAGAAACTGCATTGCCATGTGTGAATGCAACTCACAGAGTTACACGTTTCTCTTCAGTGATCAGTTTGTTAGCATAGTTTTCTGGAGATCTGCAATTAGATACTTCATAGCGCAATGAACATTACAGTGACAAAGGAAATATCCACAGTGAAAACTAGAAGGAAGCTTTCTTAGAAACTTCTTGTTGATGTGTGAATTCATCTCACAGAGTTACACTTATGTTTCGTGGAACAGTCCATTAACACTGTCTTTGGGGAAACTGAGAAGGGCTTCTTTGGACCACATTGAGGCTTACGCTGATAAAGGAAATTTCATCCATTCAAAACGTGAAAGAAGCTTTCTGAGAAACTTCTTTCTGATCTGTGAGTTCATCTCACAGAGTTACAATCTCTGCCTCAAGAAGCAGTTTGCTAACACTCTTTCGTGGAATCTGCAAAGTGATATTTGGGAGCCTCTAGGGGCCCATGGTGATAAAGGAAATATCCTCACATAATAACTAAAGAGAAGCTTTCTGAGAAAACTGCATTACCATATGTGAATGCAACTCACAAGTTACACGTTCTCTTCAGGTTATCAGTTTGTTAGCACAGTTTTCTGGAAATCTGCAATTAGATACTTCTAAGCGCAATGAACATTACAGTGACAAAGGAAATATCCACAGTGAAAACTAGAAGGAAGCTTTCTTTAGAAACTTCTTGTTGATGTGTGAATTCATCTCACAGAGTTACACTTATGTTTCGTGGAACAGTCCCATTAACACTGTCTTTGGGGAAACTGAGAAGGGCTTCTTTGGACCACATTGAGGCCGTACCTGATAAAGAAATTTCATCCGTTCAAAACGTGAAAGAAGCTTCTGAGAAACTTCTTCTGATCTGTGAGTTCATCTCACAGAGTTACAACCTCTGCCTCAAGAAGAAGTTTGCTAACACTCTTCGCGTAATCTGCAAAGTGATATTTGGGAGCCTATAGGGGCCCATGGTGATAAAGGAAATGTCCTCACATAAACTAAAGAGAAGCTTCTGAGAAACTGCATTACCATGTGTGAATGCAACTCACAAAGTTACACGTTTCTCTTCAGTGATCAGTTTGTTAACACAGTTTTCTGGAGATCTGCAATTAGATACTTCATAGCGCAATGAACATTACAGTGACAAAGGAAAATCCAGATGAAAACTAGAAAGAAGCTTTCTAGAAACTTCTTGGTGATGTGTGAATTCATCTCACAGAGTTACACTTATGTTTCGTGGAGCAGTCCATTAACACTGTCTTTGGGGAAACTGAGAAGAGCTTCTTTGGATCACATTGAGGCCTACGCTGATAAAGGAAATCTCATCCGTTCAAAACGGAAAGAAGCTTTCTGAGAAACTTCTTTCTGATCTGTGAGTTCATCTCACAGAGTTCAATCTCTGCCTCAAGAAGCAGTTTGCTAACACTCTTTTCGTGGAATCTGCAAAGTGATATTTGGGAGCCTATAGGGGCGCATGGTGATAAAGGAAATATCCTCACATAATAACTAAACAGAAGCTTTCTGAGAACTGCATTACCATGTGTGAATGCAACTCACAAAGTTACACGTTTCTCTTCAGTTATCGTTTGTTAGCACAGTTTTCTGGAAATCTGCAATTAGATACTTCATAGCGCAATGAACATTACAGTGACAAAGGAAATATCCACAGTGAAAACTAGAAGGAAGCTTTCTTAGAAACTTCTTGTTGATGTGTGAATTCATCTCACAGAGTTACACTTATGTTTCGTGGAACAGTCCATTAACACTGTCTTTGGGGAAACTGAGAAGGGCTTCTTTGGACCACATTGAGGCCTACGCTGATAAAGGAAATTTCATCCATTCAAAACGTGAAAGAAGCTTTCTGAGAAACTTCTTTCTGATCTGTGAGTTCATCTCACAGAGTTACAACCGCTGCTCAAGAAGAAGTTTGCTAACACTCTTCTCGTGTAATCTGCAAAGTGATATTTGGGAGCCTATAGGGGCCCATGGTGATAAAGGAAATGTCCTCACATAATAACTAAAGAGAAGCATTCTGAGAAACGCATTTCCATGTGTGAATGCAACCACAGTGTTACACGTTTCTCTTCAGTGATCAGTTTGTTCGCATAGTTTTCTGGAGATCTGCAATTAGATACTTCATAGAGCGCAATGAACATTACAGTGACAAAGGAAAGATCCAGATGAAAACTAGAAAGAAGCTTTCTTAAAACTTCTTGT
>NC_044552.1:106971147-106975965 GCF_007565055.1 Rhinopithecus roxellana | reverse complement strand
GAGAAAGGGTGATAGAACACTGTGAAATGAATTCACATATCACAAAGCAGTTTCTCAGAAAGCTTGGTTCTGCTTTCTCTTGGAGGATATTTCTTTTTCCTTCTATTCTTCAAAGCTATCTGAAATATCACTTCTCGGAATCCACGGAAACAGTCCTAAGAAACGGCTGCAAAAAACAATGGCGTAACTCTGTGAGTTGCATTCACACATGGCAATGCAGTTTCTCAGAAAGCTTCTCTTTAGTTATTATGTGAGGATATTTCCTTTATCACCATGGGCCCCTATAGGCTCCCAAATATCACTTTGCAGATTCCACGAAAAGAGTGTTAGCAAACTGCTTCTTGAGGCAGAGATTGGAACTCGGTGAGATGAACTCACAGATCAGAAAGAAGTTTCTCAGAAAGCTTCTTTCACGTTTTGAACGGATGAAATTTCCTTTATCAGCGTAGGCCTCAATGTGATCCAAAGAAGCTCTTCTCAGTTTCCCCAAAGACAGTGTTAATGGACTGCTCCACGAAACATAAGTGTAACTCTGTGAGATGAATTCACACATCAACAAGAAGTTTCTAGAAAGCTTCCTTTCTAGTTTTCACTGTGGATATTTCCTTTGTCACTGTAATGTTTCATTGCGCTATGAAGTATCTAATTGACAGATCTCCATTAAACTATGCTAACAACTGATCACTGAGAGAAACGTGTAACTCTGTGAGTTGCATTCACACATGGTAATGCAGTTTCTCAGAAAGCTTCTCTTTAGTTATTATGTGAGGACATTTTCCTTTATCACATGGGCCCCTATAGGCCTCCAATATCACTTTGCAGATTAGACGAGAAGAGTGTTAGCAAACTTCTTCTTGAGGCAGAGGTTGTAACTCTGTGAGATGAACTCACAGATCAGAAAGAAGTTTCTCAGAAAGCTTCTTCACGTTTTTGAATGGATGAAATTTCCTTTATCAGCGTAAGCCTCAATGTGATCCAAAGAAGCTCTTCTCAGTTTCCCAAAGACAGTGTTAATGGACTGCTCCACGAAACATAAGTGTAACTCTGTGAGATGAATTCACACATCAACAAGAAGTTTCTAAGAAAGCTTCTTTCTAGTTTTCATCTGGATATTTCCTTTGTCACTGTAATGTTCATTGCGCTATGAAGTATCTAATTGCAGATCTCCATTAAACTATGCTAACAAACTGATCACTGAAGAGAAACGTGTAACTCTGTGAGTTGCATTCACACATGGTAATGCAGTTTCTCAGAAAGCTTCTCTTTAGTTATTATGTGAGGACATTTCCTTTATCACCATGGGCCCCTGTAGGCCTCCAAATATCACTTTACAGATTAGACGAGAAGAGTGTTAGCAAACTTCTTCTTGAGGCAGAGGTTGTAACTCTGTGAGATGAA
The DNA here is from genome assembly GCF_007565055.1 of Rhinopithecus roxellana. Lineage (NCBI taxonomy): Eukaryota > Metazoa > Chordata > Mammalia > Primates > Cercopithecidae > Rhinopithecus > Rhinopithecus roxellana. The sequence continues at coordinate 106,974,567 of NC_044552.1, read as the reverse complement.
CTCTCAGATCAGAAAGAAGTTTCTCAGAAAGCTTCTTTCACGTTTTGAACGGATTGAAATTCCCTTTATCAGCGTAGGCCTCAATGTGATCCAAGAAGCCCTTCTCAGTTTCCCCAAAGACAGTGTTAATGGACTGCTCCACGAAACATAGGTGTAACTCTGTGAGATGAATTCACACATCACCAAGAAGTTTCTATGAAAGCTTCTTTCTAGTTTTCATCTCTGGATATTTCCTTTGTCACTGTAATGTTCATTGCGCTATGAAGTATCTAATTGCAGATCTCCAGAAAACTATGCTAACAAACTGATCACTGAAGAGAAACGTGTAACTCTGTGAGTTGCATTCACACATGGCAATGCAGTTTCTCAGAATGCTTCTCTTTAGTTATATGTGAGGATATTTCCTTTATCACCATGGACCCCAATAGGCTGCCAAATATCACTTTGCAGATTCCACGAAAAGAGTGGTTAGCAACGGCTTCTTGAGGCAGAGATTGTAACTCTGTGAGATGAACTCACAGATCAGAAAGAAGTTTCTCAGTAAGCTTCTTCTCATTTTTATTGGAAGATGTTTCCCTTGGCCCCATTGTTTTCAAAGGGTTCGGGAATATCTGTTCTCAGATTCCACACAAATAGGGCTAGGCCACGGCCCCACGAAATACAGCTGCAACTTAGTGAGTTGAATTCACATATCACAAAGCGGTTTCTCAGAAAGCTTCTTTCTTTACTAAGACGAAGTTATTTGTGGTCTTGGAGCGCCACCGTGTGTCCTATTGCAGATTCTGCGAAAACTCTCCTAGCAAGTTTCTCAGTGGTAACAATGATGGACATCTGTGGGCTGAAATCACCCACAACAAAGAAGTTTCTGAGAAGGCTTCTCTGCAGGTTTCTCTGAGGATAGTTCCTTATTCAGCATGCGATTCAACGATATCCAAGACATCACATCTGAGATTCCTCAAATGAGTGCTAGGAAACTCCCCCGAGAAAGGGTGATAGAACACTGTGAAATGAATTCACATATCACAAAGCAGTTTCTCAGAAAGCTTGGTTCTGCTTTCTCTTGGAGGATATTTCTTTTTCCTTCTATTCTTCAAAGCTATCTGAAATATCACTTCTCGGAATCCACGGAAACAGTCCTAAGAAACGGCTGCAAAAAAACAATGGCGTAACTCTGTGAGTTGCATTCACACATGGCAATGCAGTTTCTCAGAAAGCTTCTCTTTAGTTATTATGTGAGGATATTTCCTTTATCACCATGGGCCCCTATAGGCTCCCAAAATCACTTGCAGATTCACGAAAAGAGTGTTAGCAAACTGCTTCTTGAGGCAGAGATTGGAACTCGGTGAGATGAACTCAAGATCAGAAAGAAGTTTCTCAGAAAGCTTCTTTCACGTTTTGAACGGATGAAATTTCCTTTATCAGCGTAGGGCCTCAATGTGATCCAAAGAAGCTCTTCTCAGTTTCCCCAAAGACAGTGTTAATGGACTGCTCCACGAAACATAAGTGTAACGCTGTGAGATGAATTCACACATCACCAGAAGTTCTAAGAAAGCTTCTTCTAGTTTTCATCTGGATATTTCCTTTGTCACTGTAATGTTCATTAGCGCTATGAAGTATCTAATTGCAGATCTCCAGAAAACTATGGCTAACAAACTGATCACTGAAGAGAAACGTGTAACTCTGTGAGTTGCATTCACACATGGTAATGCAGTTCTCAGAAAGCTTCTCTTTAGTTATTATGTGAGGACATTTCCTTTATCACCATGGGCCCCTATAGGCCTCCAAAATATCACTTTGCAGATTAGACGAGAAGAGTGTTAGCAAACTTCTTCTTGAGGCAGAGGTTGTAACTCTGTGAGATGAACTCACAGATCAGAAAGAAGTTTCTCGAAAAGCTTCTTTCACGTTTGACATGGATGAAATTTCCTTTATCAGCGTAGGCCTCAATGTGATCAAAAGAAAGCCTTCTCAGTTTCCCCAAAGACAGTGTTAATGGACTGCTCCACGAAACATAAGTGTAACTCTGTGAGATGAATTCACACATCACGAAGAAGTTTCTAAGAAAGCTTCTTTCTAGTTTTCATCTGGATATTTCCTTTGTCACTGTAATGTTCATTGCGCTATGAAGTATCTAATTGCAGATCTCCAGAAAACTATGCTAACAAACTGATCAGTGAAGAGAAACGTGTAACTCTGTGAGTTGCATTCACACATGGCAATGCAGTTTCTCAGAATGCTTCTCTTTAGTTAATATGTGAGGATATTTCCTTATCACCATGGACCCAATAGGCTGCCAAATATCACTTTGCAGATCCACGAAAGAGTGTTAGCAAACGGCTTCTTGAGGCAGAGATTGTAACTCTGTGAGATGAACTCACAGATCGAAAGAAGTTTCTCAGTAAGCTTCTTTCTCATTTTTATTGGAAGATGTTTCCTTGGCCCCATGTTTTCAAAGGGTTCGGGATATCTGTTCTCAGATTCCACACAAATAGGGCTAGGCCACGGCCCCACGAAATACAGCTGCAACTTAGTGAGTTGAATTCACATATCACAAAGCGGTTTCTCAGAAAGCTTCTTTCTTTACTAAGACGAAGTTATTTGTGGTCTTGGAGCGCCACCGTGTGTCCTATTGCAGATTCTGCGAAAACTCTCCTAGCAAGTTTCTCAGTGGTAACAATGATGGACATCTGTGGGCTGAAATCACCCACAACAAAGAAGTTTCTGAGAAGGCTTCTCTGCAGGTTCTCTGGGATAGTTCCTTATTCAGCATGCGATTCAACGATATCCAAGACATCACATCTGAGATTCCTCAAATGAGTGCTAGGAAAACTCCCCCGAGAAAGGGTGATAGAACACTGTGAATGAATTCAAATCACAAAGCAGTTTCTCAGAAAGCTTGGTTCTGCTTTCTCTTGGGGATATTTCTTTTTCCTTCTATTCTTCAAAGCTATCTGAAATATCACTTCTCGGAATCCACGGAAACAGTCCTAAGAAACGGCTGCAAAAAACAATGGCGTAACTCTGTGAGTTGCATTCACACATGGCAATGCAGTTCTCAGAAAGCTTCTCTTTAGTTTATGTGAGGATATTTCCTTTATCACCATGGGCCCCCTATAGGCTCCCAAATATCCTTTGCAGATTCCACGAAAAGAGTGTTAGCAAACTGCTTCTTGAGGCAGAGATGGAACTCGGTGAGATGAACTCACAGATCAGAAAGAAGTTTTCAGGAAAGCTTCTTTCACGTTTGAACGGATGAAATTCCTTTATCAGCGTAGGCTCATGTGATCCAAAGAAGCTCTTCTCAGTTTCCCCAAAGACAGTGTTAATGGACTCTGCTCCACGAAACCTAAGTGTAACTCTGTGAGATGAATTCACACTCAACAAGAAGTTTCTACGAAAGCTTCTTCTAGTTTTCACTGT
>NC_044552.1:103021407-103030154 GCF_007565055.1 Rhinopithecus roxellana | reverse complement strand
GGGGCCAAGGGAAACATCTTCCAATAAAAATGAGAAAGAAGCTTACTGAGAAACTTCTTTCTGATCTGTGAGTTCATCTCACAGAGTTACAATCTCTGCCTCAAGAAGCCGTTTGCTAACACTCTTTTCGTGGAATCTGCAAAGTGATATTTGGGAGCCTATTGGGGCCCATGGTGATAAAGGAAATATCCTCACATAATAAACTAAAGAGAAGCTTTCTGAGAAACTGCATTGCCATGTGTGAATGCAACTCACAGAGTTACACGTTTCTCTTCAGTGATCAGTTTGTTAGCATAGTTTTCTGGAGATCTGCAATTAGATACTTCATAGCGCAATGAACATTACAGTGACAAAGGAAATATCCAGAGATGAAAACTAGAAAGAAGCTTTCATAGAAACTTCTTGGTGATGTGTGAATTCATCTCACAGAGTTACACTTATGTTTCGTGGAGCAGTCCATTAACACTGTCTTTGGGGAAACTGAGAAGAGGCTTCTTTGGATCACATTGAGGCTACGCTGATAAAGGAAATTTCATCCGTTCAAAACGTGAAAGAAGCTTTCTGAGAAACTTCTTTCTGATCTGTGAGTTCATCTCACAGAGTTACAACCTCTGCCTCAAGAAGAAGTTTGCTAACACTCTTCTCGTCTAATCTGCAAAGTGATATTTGGGAGCCTATAGGGGCCCATGGTGATAAAGGAAATGTCCTCACATAATAACTAAAGAGAAGCTTTCTGAGAAACTGCATTACCATGTGTGAATGCAACTCACAGAGTTACACGTTTCTCTTCAGTGATCAGTTTTTAGCACAGTTTCTGGAGATCTGCAATTAGATACTTCATAGCGCAATGAACATTACAGTGACAAAGGAAATATCCACAGTGAAAACTAGAAGGAAGCTTTCTTAGAAACTTCTTGTAATGTGTGAATTCATCTCACAGAGTTACACTTATGTTTCGTGGAACAGTCCATTAACACTGTCTTTGGGGAAACTGAGAAGGCTTCTTTGGATCACATTGAGGCTTACGCTGATAAAGGAAATTTCATCCGTTCAAACGTGAAAGAAGCTTTCTGAGAAACTTCTTTCTGATCTGTGAGTTCATCTCACAGAGTTACAATCCTCTGCCTCAAGAAGAAGTTTGCTAACACTCTTCTCGTCGAATCTGCAAAGTGATATTTGGGAGCCTATAGGGGCCCATGGTGATAAAGGAAATGTCCTCACATAATAACTAAAGAGAAGCTTTCTGAGAAACTGCATTACCAATGTGTGAATGCAACTCACAGAGTTACACGTTTCTCTTCAGTGATCAGTTTGTTAGCATAGTTTTCTGGAGATCTGCAATTAGATACTTCATAGCGTAATGAACATTACAGTGACAAAGGAAATATCCAGATGAAAACTAGAAGAAGCTTTCTTAGAAACTTCTTGTGATGTGTGAATTCATCTCACAGAGTTACACTTATGTTTCGTGGAGCAGTCCATTAACACTGTCTTTGGGGAAACTGAGAAGAGCTTCTTTGGATCACATTGAGGCCTACGCTGATAAAGGAAATTTCATCCGTTCAAAACGTGAAAGAAGCTTTCTGAGAACTTCTTTCTGATCTGTGAGTTCATCTCACCGAGTTCCAATCTCTGCCTCAAGAAGCAGTTTGCTAACACTCTTTCGTGGAATCTGCAAAGTGATATTTGGGAGCCTATAGGGGCCCATGGTGATAAAGGAAATATCCTCACATAATAACTAAAGAGAAGCTTTCTGAGAAACTGCATTGCCATGTGTGAATGCAACTCACAGAGTTACGCCATTGTTTTTTTGCAAGCCGTTTCTTAGGACTGTTTCCGTGGATTCCGAGAAGTGATATTTCAGATAGCTTTGAAGAATAGAAGGAAAAAGAAATATCCTCCAAGAGAAAGCAGAACCAAGCTTTCTGAGAAACTGCTTTGTGATATGTGAATTCATTTCACAGTGTTCTATCACCCTTTCTCGGGGGAGTTTCCCTAGCACTCATTTGAGGAATCTCAGATGTGATGTCTTGGATTACGTTGAATCGCATGCTGAATAAGGACCTATCCTCAGAGAAACCTGCAGATAGCCTTCTCAGAAACTCTTTGTTGTGGGTTGATTTCAGCCCACAGATGTCCATCATTGTTACCACTGGAGAAACTATGCTAGGAGAGTTTTCGCAGAATCTGCAATATGGACACACGGTGGCGCTCAAGACCACAAATAAATTCGTCTTCATAAAGAAGAAGCTTTTGAGAAACCGCTTTGTGATATGTGAATTCAACATCACTAAGTTGCAGCTGTATTCGTGGGGCCGTGCTAGCCCCTATTTGTGTGGAATATGAGAACAGATACTCCTGAACCCTTTGAAAACAATGGGGGCAAAGAGAAACATCTTCCATAAAATGAGAAATGAAGCTTACTGAGAAACTTCTTTCTGATCTGTGAGTTCATCTCACAGAGTTACAATCTCTGCCTCAAGAAGCCGTTTGCTAACACTCTTTTTCGTGGAATCTGCAAAGTGATATTTGGCAGCCTATTGGGGTCCATGGTGATAAAGGATATATCCTCACATATTAACTAAAGAGAAGCATTCTGAGAAACTGCATTGCCATGTGTGAATGCAACTCACAGCGTTACACGTTTCTCTTCAGTGATCAGTTTGTTAGCATAGTTTTCTGGAGATCTGCAATTAGATACTTCATAGCGCAATGAACATTACAGTGACAAAGGAAATATCCAGATGAAAATAGAAAGAAGCTTTCTTAGAAACTTCTTGGTGATGTGTGAATTCATCTCACAGAGTTACACTTATGTTTCGTGGAGCAGTCCATTAACACTGTCTTTGGGGAAACTGAGAAGAGCTTCTTTGGATCACATTGAGGCCTACGCTGATAAAGGAAATTTCATCCGTTCAAAACGTGAAAGAAGCTTTCTGAGAAACTTCTTTCTGATCTGTGAGTTCATCTCACCGAGTTCCAATCTCTGCCTCAAGAAGCAGTTTGCTAACACTCTTTTCGTGGAATCTGCAAAGTGATATTTGGGAGCCTATAGGAGCCCATGGTGATAAAGGAAATATCCTCACATAATAACTAAAGAGAAGCTTTCTGAGAACTGCATTGCCATGTGTGAATGCAACTCACAGAGTTACGCCATTGTTTTTTGCAGCCGTTTCTTAGGACTGTTTCCGTGGATTCCGAGAAGTGATATTTCAGATAGCTTTGAAGAATAGAAGGAAAAAGAAATATCCTCCAAGAGAAAGCAGAACCAAGCTTTCTGAGAAACTGCTTTGTGATATGTGAATTCATTTCACAGTGTTCTATCACCCTTTCTCGGGGGAGTTTCCTAGCACTCATTTGAGGAATCTCAGATGTGATGTCTTGGATATCGTTGAATCGCATGCTGAATAAGGAACTATCCTCAGAGAAACCTGCAGAGAAGCCTTCTCAGAAACTTCTTTGTTGTGGGTGATTTCAGCCCACAGATGTCCATCATTGTTACCACTGAGAAACTTGCTAGGAGAGTTTTCGCAGAATCTGCAATAGGACACACGGTGGCGCTCCAAGACCACAAATAACTTCGTCTTAGTAAAGAAAGAAGCTTTCTGAGAAACCGCTTTGTGATATGTGAATTCAACTCACTAAGTTGCAGCTGTATTTCGTGGGGCCGTGGCCTAGCCCTATTGTGTGGAATCTGAGAACAGATATTCCCGAACCCTTTGAAAACAATGGGGCCAAGGGAAACATCTTCCAATAAAAATGAGAAAGAAGCTTACTGAGAAACTTCTTTCTGATCTGTGAGTTCATCTCACAGAGTTACAATCTCTGCCTCAAGAAGCCGTTTGCTAACACTCTTTTCGTGGAATCTGCAAAGTGATATTTGGGAGCCTATTGGGGCCCATGGTGATAAAGGAAATATCCTCACATAATAACTAAAGAGAAGCTTTCTGAGAAACTGCATTGCCATGTGTGAATGCAACTCACAGAGTTACACGTTTCTCTTCAGTGATCAGTTTGTTAGCATAGTTTTCTGGAGATCTGCAATTAGATACTTCATAGCGCAATGAACATTACAGTGACAAAGGAAATATCCACAGTGAAAACTAGAAGAAGCTTTCTTAGAAACTTCTTGTTGATGTGTGAATTCATCTCACAGAGTTACACTTATGTTTCGTGGAGCAGTCCATTAACACTGTCTTTGGGGAAACTGAGAAGGGCTTCTTTGGATCACATTGAGGCCTACGCTGATAAAGGAAATTTCATCCGTTCAAAACGTGAAAGAAGCTTTCTGAGAAACTTCTTTCTGATCTGTGAGTTCATCTCACAGAGTTACAACCTCTGCCTCAAGAAGAAGTTTGCTAACACTCTTCTCGTCTAATCTGCAAGTGATATTTGGAGCCTATAGGGGCCCATGGTGATAAAGGAAATGTCCTCACATAATAACTAAAGAGAAGCTTTCTGAGAAACTGCATTACCATGTGTGAATGCAACTCACAGAGTTACACGTTTCTCTTCAGTGATCAGTTTGTTAGCATAGTTTTCTGGAGATCTGCAATTAGATACTTCATAGCGTAATGAACATTACAGTGACAAAGGAAATATCCAGATGAAAACTAGAAAGAAGCTTTCTTAGAAACTTCTTGGTGATGTGTGAATTCATCTCACAGAGTTACACTTATGTTTCGTGGAGCAGTCCATTAACACTGTCTTTGGGGAAACTGAGAAGAGCTTCTTTGGATCACATTGAGGCCTACGCTGATAAAGGAAATTTCATCCGTTCAAAACGTGAAAGAAGCTTTCTGAGAAACTTCTTTCTGATCTGTGAGTTCATCTCACCGAGTTCCAATCTCTGCCTCAAGAAGCAGTTTGCTAACACTCTTTTCGTGGAATCTGCAAAGTGATATTTGGGAGCCTATAGGGGCCCATGGTGATAAAGGAAATATCCTCACATAATAACTAAAGAGAAGCTTTCTGAGAAACTGCATTGCCATGTGTGAATGCAACTCACAGAGTTACGCCATTGTTTTTTGCAGCCGTTTCTTAGGACTGTTTCCGTGGATTCCGAGAAGTGATATTTCAGATAGCTTTGAAGAATAGAAGGAAAAAGAAATATCCTCCAAGAGAAAGCAGAACCAAGCTTTCTGAGAAACTGCTTTGTGATATGTGAATTCATTTCACAGTGTTCTATCACCCTTTCTCGGGGGAGTTTCCTAGCACTCATTTGAGGAATCTCAGATGTGATGTCTTGGATATCGTTGAATCGCATGCTGAATAAGGAACTATCCTCAGAGAAACCTGCAGAGAAGCCTTCTCAGAAACTTCTTTGTTGTGGGTGATTTCAGCCACAGATGTCCATCATTGTTACCACTGAGAAACTTGCTAGGAGAGTTTTCGCAGAATCTGCAATAGGACACACGGTGGCGCTCCAAGACCACAAATAACTTCGTCTTAGTAAAGAAAGAAGCTTTCTGAGAAACCGCTTTGTGATATGTGAATTCAACTCACTAAGTTGCAGCTGTATTTCGTGGGGCCGTGGCCTAGCCCTATTTGTGTGGAATCTGAGAACAGATATTCCCGAACCCTTTGAAAACAATGGGGCCAAGGGAAACATCTTCCAATAAAAATGAGAAGAAGCTTACTGAGAAACTTCTTTCTGATCTGTGAGTTCATCTCACAGAGTTACAATCTCTGCCTCAAGAAGCCGTTTGCTAACACTCTTTTCGTGGAATCTGCAAAGTGATATTTGGCAGCCTATTGGGGTCCATGGTGATAAAGGAAATATCCTCACATAATAACTAAAGAGAAGCATTCTGAGAAACTGCATTGCCATGTGTGAATGCAACTCACAGAGTTACACGTTTCTCTTCAGTGATCAGTTTGTTAGCATAGTTTTCTGGAGATCTGCAATTAGATACTTCATAGCGCAATGAACATTACAGTGACAAAGGAAATATCCAGAGATGAAAACTAGAAAGAAGCTTTCATAGAAACTTCTTGGTGATGTGTGAATTCATCTCACAGAGTTACACTTATGTTTCGTGGAGCAGTCCATTAACACTGTCTTTGGGGAAACTGAGAAGGGCTTCTTTGGATCACATTGAGGCCTAGGCTGATAAAGGAAATTTCATCCGTTCAAAACGTGAAAGAAGCTTTCTGAGAAACTTCTTTCTGATCTGAGAGTTCATCTCACAGAGTTACAACCTCTGCCTCAAGAAGAAGTTTGCTAACACTCTTCTCGTCTAATCTGTAAAGTGATATTTGGAGGCCTATAGGGGCCCATGGTGATAAAGGAAATGTCCTCACATAATAACTAAAGAGAAGCTTTCTGAGAAACTGCATTACCATGTGTGAATGCAACTCACAGAGTTACACGTTTCTCTTCAGTGATCAGTTTGTTAGCATAGTTTAATGGAGATCTGCAATTAGATACTTCATAGCGCAATGAACATTACAGTGACAAAGGAAATATCCAGATGAAAACTAGAAAGAAGCTTTCTTAGAAACTTCTTGGTGGTGTGTGAATTCATCTCACAGAGTTACACTTATGTTTCGTGGAGCAGTCCATTAACACTGTCTTTGGGGAAACTGAGAAGAGCTTCTTTGGATCACATTGAGGCCTACGCTGATAAAGGAAATTTCATCCGTTCAAAACGTGAAAGAAGCTTTCTGAGAAACTTCTTTCTGATCTGTGAGTTCATCTCACAGAGTTCCAATCTCTGCCTCAAGAAGCAGTTTGCTAACACTCTTCTCGTCGGAATCTGCAAAGTGATATTTGGGAGCCTATAGGGGCCCATGGTGATAAAGGAAATAGTCCTCACATAATAACTAAAGAGAAGCTTTCTGAGAAACTGCATTACCATGTGTGAATGCAACTCACAGAGTTACACGTTTCTCTTCAGTGATCAGTTTGTTAGCACAGTTTTCTGGAGATCTGCAATTAGATACTTCATAGCGCAATGAACATTACAGTGACAAAGGAAATATCCACAGTGAAAACTAGAAGGAAGCTTTCTTAGAAACTTCTTGTGATGTGTGAATTCATCTCACAGAGTTACACTTATGTTTCGTGGAGCAGTCCATTAACACTGTCTTTGGGGAAACTGAGAAGGGCTTCTTTGGATCACATTGAGGCTACGCTGATAAAGGAAATTTCATCCAGTTCAAAACGTGAAAGAAGCTTTCTGAGAAACTTCTTTCTGATCTGTGAGTTCATCTCACAGAGTTACAACCTCTGCCTCAAGAAGAAGTTTGCTAACACTCTTCTCGTCTAATCTGCAAAGTGATATTTGGGAGCCTATAGGGGCCCATGGTGATAAAGGAAATGTCCTCACATAATAACTAAAGAGAAGCTTTCTGAGAAACTGCATTACCATGTGTGAATGCAACTCACAGAGTTACACGTTTCTCTTCAGTGATCAGTTTGTTAGCATAGTTTTCTGGAGATCTGCAATTAGATACTTCATAGCGGAATGAACATTACAGTGACAAAGAAATATCCAGATGAAAACTAGAAAGAAGCTTTCTTAGAAACTTCTTGGTGTGTGTGAATTCATCTCACAGAGTTACACTTATGTTTCGTGGAGCAGTCCATTAACCACTGTCTTTGGGGAAACTGAGAAGAGCTTCTTTGGATCACATTGAGGCCTACGCTGATAAAGGAAATTTCATCCGTTCAAAACGTGAAAGAAGCTTTCTGAGAAACTTCTTTCTGATCTGTGAGTTCATCTCACCAGTTCCAATCTCTGCCTCAGAAGCAGTTTGCTAACACTCTTTTCGTGGAATCTGCAAAGTGATATTTGGGAGCCTATAGGGGCCCATGGTGATAAAGGAAATATCCTCACATAATAACTAAAGAGAAGCTTTCTGAGAAACTGCATTGCCATGTGTGAATGCAACTCACAGAGTTACGCCATTGTTTTTGCAGCCGTTTCTTAGGACTGTTTCCGGGATTCCGAGAAGTGATATTTCAGATAGCTTTGAAGAATAGAAGGAAAAAGAAATATCCTCCAAGAGAAAGCAGAACCAAGCTTTCTGAGAAACTGCTTTGTGATATGTGAATTCATTTCACAGTGTTCTATCACCCTTTCTCGGGGGAGTTTCCTAGCACTCATTTGAGGAATCTCAGATGTGATGTCTTGGATATCGTTGAATCGCATGCTGAATAAGGAACTATCCTCAGAGAAACCTGCAGAGAAGCCTTCTCAGAAACTTCTTTGTTGTGGGTGATTTCAGCCCACAGATGTCCATCATTGTTACCACTGAGAAACTTGCTAGGAGAGTTTTCGCAGAATCTGCAATAGGACACACGGTGGCGCTCCAAGACCACAAATAACTTCGTCTTAGTAAAGAAAGAAGCTTTCTGAGAAACCGCTTTGTGATATGTGAATTCAACTCACTAAGTTGCAGCTGTATTTCGTGGGGCCGTGGCCTAGCCCTATTTGTGTGGAATCTGAGAACAGATATTCCCGAACCCTTTGAAAACAATGGGGCCAAGGGAAACATCTTCCAATAAAAATGAGAAAGAAGCTTACTGAGAAACTTCTTTCTGATCTGTGAGTTCATCTCACAGAGTTACAATCTCTGCCTCAAGAAGCCGTTTGCTAACACTCTTTTCGTGGAATCTGCAAAGTGATATTTGGCAGCCTATTGGGGTCCATGGTGATAAAGGAAATATCCTCACATATTAACTAAAGAGAAGCATTCTGAGAAACTGCATTGCCATGTGTGAATGCAACTCACAGAGTTAC